>NW_022060264.1:2574085-2789085 GCF_007364275.1 Archocentrus centrarchus | reverse complement strand
ACATCTCCAAGATCTTACCCCTCCGAATCAACTCCAGATATACAGAGTCTGAGTTTGAGTCTGTACCCTTCCCGCATTCCCGTCATAAGCAGCTTTACCAAGGCCAGACAGCTGCCTAGACTTCCTGAATTGCAACGACAAGCCAGGTATCTCCAGGTCCAATTCGGAGAAACCCCAGTGTAAATAAGCCAAATGTGTGTGTATTCCATTGACAATACGGCCAGGCACGTCATCTTCCACACCACACAGGAATCCATAACGAAGCCAGCTGGAATGTCAGTTGATAAGAGGGAATAGGGTTCTCCTTCCCCCAATCTCCTCATGGTGAAAATTTGATCAAAACAATGGCGTTGAGAGACCAGCTGACCAGATCCATAATTATAAATTCCAGTTTGGAAGTTGTGTGAAGAGAGGCTCTAAAGCTGCAAAGCAGCAAAGTAGGGGAAAAAGGAAGGGCTCGGGAGAGAAGAAAAGTGCGACCGTCTCCGCTGAGAGGTGAAGAGAAAAAAAAAAAAGAAAAAAGTCAACATATACAACATATAAAATCATCACATTTTTCTATCAGGAAAATGCTCAGCTTGACTTCACTAACCAAACACTATGGTTCTGCCTACTCATTGCTCAGCAGTGCCCTCATCATTCTGATCACTTTTTACCAATATTGTGCTTTTGAAGTAACAAGATAGCTTTGCTTTTGATTTTATTTGAGGAACTGCTGATTTGAAGTCATGTATAATAAATTAACAATGAATCTGAGGTACTTTATAAACTTAACTTTACTGAGGTCTGATGAGAAAAAACTAAAGTTGATAGAGAGAGATTGAATTGCCTTTTCAGTGCTGTCTTCATGTCTAAGGCCTGGCCATAGATAGCTATGGTCAGACTTTAAGCAGAAAGACAATCCTGCTCACAAAAATGGGAACACTGTTGTGTGACTTATTTTCTGGCACCAATTTGTATTTGCTCTACGCTGTGTGTGTATTGGTGTGTGTTTACAGTCTTGGACTTCAGTGCTTTTTAATTTCCTCTACCCACACAACAACAGCAGCAAAATAATCAAATAAAAGTAAATATAGAAAATCCCCTTTGCTGAGGACACAGAAGCTTCATTCTAACACTGTGTGTTTCTACACTCTTTCATAGCATAACAGATGTTGAAGCTCTAACTCAACAATAACGGGCTTCATAAACTAATGACACATGCTGAGATAAATAGATGAAGAGTTCAAAACAAGATGAAGTTTTGCAGCTAGTTGAATCAAACTTTTGTCTTTGGCAGCCGACCATATGCTCATTCACACTTTAAACGCAATATTGACTCGGCTGGGGTTTAGGCAGCGTGCTGTGATTTGAGACCGCCTTGCCACTCTGTGGTGTGTTCTCCATGGGAAAATGGCTCAGTGATGTTTCATAATGAAAAGTCAAATGTGAGTAGCGACAGAAGTGACTGTTTCACTCGCAGGTTACCCACATCAACTCACCTTTGTTTTCAATTTCACTCAATGCAATCATGGATATGAGTGTTTGCAGCCACTCTCTTCCCTTGACTCTCCTTCCACCTCAGATGAAACCGCAACCAGTGGGAGACAGAATGATATTGCCACATGGAGTGCCAGATATCACAAATATCACAAATCAATGCTTATTCCCCATACAGCAAAACTAATACACGGTTTAACTCACATTGCGAACGTAAATTGAGTTACGGTGGGCTCACACAGCCAGTCAGCAGCTCTTGATCAAATGTACTGAAGGGCAGCAGTGGGCATGTGCTATGTGCGTGCAATAATCCTACAAGCACAAATAAAATCCTTCTCTATTTGTACTTGGCAACAAGAAGTGATGGTTAAACCCAACACGTAAATATTGATTCAGAAGTATTTTTTCCATGTCAAAGTAACAAAATTGCCTCATTTTGTACAGGGATGAAAAATTTATTTATATAGCATATTTCATTACATGCAAACACAGAAGATAAAAACATAAACCGTGTAGGTTTACAATGCCTTAAACAGTGAAAATGGCTAATTATAAAAAATCAAAGCAAAACAAAATAAAAACAAAAAAAAAAAAGGCCTGTGGAAAAAAAAAATGAAAGCAGCTTCAGCACACTTAGATCTAATCTGAGAACAGTTAAAAGATCTGCACCTGATTCCCTGAGAGGTCTGACTGGGTTGTAGACAGTCCTGGAGGCCAAACCATTAAGAGGTTTATGAACTAATAACAGTATTTTAAAGGCAGTTTTTTTTATTGGCAGCCAGTGAAGTGCCTTCAGTACTGGGGTAATATTGTCAAATTTTCATGTACCTGTAAGGACTCTGACTGCTGCATTTTGAATGAGCTGAAGTCGTCCTACTGATGATTTGGATAATCCAGCAAATTGAGCATTACAATGATCTAACTTGCTTGATACGAATGCATGGACCATTTTCTCAGAGTCAGGTTGAAAGAAGTTCTGGTAAACTTATTGAGGTGCGAAACTTTAACTGATGACTATCAAACCTTGAGATCACCGTCCAGAATGATACCAAGATTTCTAACTTGCTCACTGTGTTTCAGAGACAGGGATAATAATTATGACCAACTTTTCAGTCTCTGACTTTTTAGACCATTGGAGTAGGAACTGGGGGGGGTCTTAAATTAGTTTAGTGAAATATGTATTAGCCTGTTATTACTTTTTAAACATAAAACTATACAATTTTATCATGAGAAGAACTATTTGAGGGAAGAGATAGGAGAGCCAGGTGCAGCTTCAGGGTGTCAGGTTTAAAAACCATATTAATTATAATAGATCCAGGAAGAACAGGTGAGGACTGATGTAAGTTTTTTTTTTCCAAGATAAATTTTCAATGTTTTCATTATTTCCACAGCACTTATAAGAGTATGTATCAGGTTATGTATAGGTTGCCAGGTGCAGTACATCATTCCACTAGAGTTGGTGAAATATTTCTCCACAGTGACCAATAAGTGGAATTTTTTCTTGTCTATTATAAAATGAGTCACCTTTAGGCTCAGGAGCTGTGCCTCATCTCTGAAGCCATTTTGTATGTTTAGGAGCAGCAGGGGCAGCAAAAAAGAGACAGGAAAAGGAGAGGGTGGTACAGGGCTCGAGGTGAGGTCTTAAAATAAATGAGTGAAAACTTTTAATGTAAGGATTAGGTGATGCTGTAAACAGAGTTGACAGCGTATGAGATATATTGTAGACATCTTAGAGCTGGGCAATAAATCAATAACAATATATATTGCAATAGACACGCGATCACTCTAGCATTTTTTAATGCTTTGCTCAGAGTATTTACGGATCTGTCAGGTTTCCGATATGTGTCCCCCCCGAATAGTAAACTCATCCCTGCTCTTATTTTTGACCAATAGCAAATATTTCTGTCTTGTCTCTGTTCAGTTCTAAAAAGTTTTGAGACATCCAGCAATTAATGTCATTAATGCAGCTCATTAGTTTGTGAACAGAGGATAGATCATCAGAGGAAAATGAGAAGTACAACTGTGTATCATCTGCATAAGTAGATTATGATTCTTTATAATAGTGAATGTTAAAAAGTAATGACCAAGGACAGACCCTTGAGGAACTGCTGATTGAATTTTTATTTGTGCAGATCAAAAACTGCTAATTGAAACATAAAAAACTTTAGAAATGATGAGAGCCAATAAAGAACCTGATCTGTTAAACCAACTGAGTCATGAAGCCTTTGAATTAGAATGGCATGATCTATAGTGTCATGCCATGACACTATAGATCATGCCATGATCTTTGTGAGATTACAAAGAACTAAAACTGAAACTGTGTGAATCACTGTTGATCTTCAGGTCACTGATGACTTTATCAAGGGCTGTTTCTGTGCTATGATTAGTTCTGAACCCCGATTTGTACTTATCATAAAGACTGTGACATGAAAGGTATTCATTCAGTTGTTTGTAAACAATTTTTTCAAATATTTTGCTGAGACAAAAAAAGATGAGAAATAGGTCTAAAATTATTAATTACCAATGGATCTAAATTATTTTTCCTGAGTAGGAGTGTGATTACAGCACATTTGAGAAAATCAGGGAAAACGCCAGACTGTAGAGAGCTGTTGATAATATTATTAAATTATTTGTACATCCATCCATCCATCCATCCATCCATCTTCTTCTTCCTAACAAAACAATTTTCCCCATACACTGATGTCTGGAATTTTTTTTTTTTCATAAATTAAGTGTACAAAATCATCACTCAGGAACAAATGCAAACTTTTTTTCCAGGTAGATTGTCCAGAAAGTATAATAAAAAAATTTAATAAAAAATGTCCTTTCATTCACTAATTTTCTACAAATTTAAATTTAAATTTGCTTTAAATGTTTCATCGCAAAATCTTTTTTTTTCCCCAAATAAAATATGTTATGCGTCACATGATAGTATAACAAAACACTGTGGGGAGGGGAGGAGCAAAGTGCTCTGTGCTGTGACAGGAGCGACACTTAGACAGTCAGCTCGCATCTTTGATGAAAACGCAGCACTGCATACAGGAGAGAAACTGAAGCTAAAGTATCGATCTCATAACACTGATATTGATCAATACCAATACCAACGTTGGCATCCATATTATCGATATTAGGATCGATCTGCCCACCACTAGCTCAATGTACTAATGGCGGAGAAACAACTTACTTACTTCTCTGCTGTCACCGTTGGTGGTGGCCGTGGTAACTTCCCGGTTCTAGCAAGAAATATTTCTCACCTCAGCGCTAACACTAATGCTAATTAGTAAGCTAATGCTAACCTCTAAATGCTGCTCTCACTTGTTAATTGAGTGATGGGGCCTAAGATGCAACTGGAAAGCAGTAATCAGTTTTTTTGGACGTGTAGTTACATTTCTCGAGGTGCATGTCAGGTTTGCTTCAGAGAGGATTTTCAGTTATACACAAAGGATCAATGCAGAACTCTAAATCAGGCCTTATTACATCGATAGAATGATAATTTTTGCATATAATCCAGAAAAGATACATTTATACATCAAGCATTTAATGTGTCCCAGAGTGCCGTTTCCTTCCACTGTGTTTGCAGAAATCACATAAAAAACATACACAACAAAAACATAATCCAGATTTTTTAGCAATCAGCTCCTAAAAGCATTTCCTACATTTTAATATCAGCCACCAGGTTGTGATCATAAACTATCACGTTTTTAATGCAACAATAGGAAGTGACATCATCTTGCTGGGAACTGTAGTTTTTTATTCTTGAAGGCCTCTCATAGTTCTACTGGTGCTGAAAACTAATGTTTAACTATGGCTTTCTGAATACAAGTAGGGCTGCAACTATCAATTATTTTAGTTATCAAGTATTCAATTGATTACTCTGTTAATCAAGTAATTGGATAAGAAATAATTTTTCATTTTAACAATTCATCAGCATATTTTAACTTCCGTACTGCAGATGTTTCTCTGTGTGAAACAAACAGGGTGGATGGAGCAGCTACAAAGTTCTCTTTTCTTCATGTTGCTGATCAGGTGGTTGATAAAAACATTTTGACGGATCCCCTCTGTACTGAAGGGGGGGCACCGAACGATTGCTAGTGCTAATGGCAGCCCCCCTTTCCCCAGTACACTGTGGTTATAGGTCTGTTCTGGTGGCTACAGCTGATAACAGCTGACATCCTCTGCACAACACGCGCGCACATTCAAACATGCGCACTCACAGCACAGAGAAGTGGGGGCGTGGAAAAACATCTCAGCGATCCACTCGTGTTAGAGGGTCGTTTTTGTTTTGTTTTGTTTTGTTTCTTTTTCCAAATGACGGAAATCCGTTACAGCGATGGAGAACTAACGTGGAGGAAATGCTCCGCTTACACGGAGACACCTGAGCTGCACAGTTGGAACGAAACATCAAAGCAACAAATTTGTGTCGAGGATTTTTAATAATCGAACTGCGTTACTCCAAGAATCGTTGCAGCCCTAAAACTTACATTAAATTTTTAGTTTGTGTATCAGAATACATGAAGGTTGGTATTTACCTTTCATGCTGGGATTTTTTTGTTGAATCGGAAGCCTGAAATTTTCCTTTGATCTTCGTTTTTCCTCTTACTTCTCCTCGTGTTCATGCCGGTTGTTATTTCGATTTATGCAGCACACGCATGACCATAGTGAGATCAAACGTACACATTGTGAATGAAATTGTCTGTGCTCTGTGGTAGATTGCAAACTGCGGTGTAAGCAGCGATAATAGCAGCGACCTAGCCGGGGCGGAGTCTGTGAGGTGCGCTCCTTTGAGAGGCAGGGGAGCGCAATCTTTGTTGGATTTGAATCAGTATGTTTTGTATCCAATAAAAGCAAAGATGTTAACAAATAAATTGGACAGTATTCTGGCAATTTAGTGATATTTCCAGAGCTGTGGTCTTGAAATAAAATCCCGAGTCCGCAATGTCCGAGTCCATGACAAGACCGAGACCATCAAAAAGCGGTCTCGAGACCAAGACTGATCTCGAGTACTACAACACTACTTAGAGGTGCTAATTCTCATGCCAGCCGCTTCATACTCAGCTGTGAACTGTTCCACTGCAAGCTGGAGGCCACCACCTCATCAAGCCAATAGGACTGTATCAAAAAGCAGAGATGAGATTCTGAACCCGCCAGAATCAGTGACAAAGGGCAGCCCCGGCAAAGTCCAACACCCACAGGAAAGTCAGACTTATTGCTGGTAATACAGACCAAGCTCTCGCTGCGATTGTACAGGGACTGAACGACAGACACCACATACTACCGCAGCACCCCCCACAGGAAACCCAGAGGGACGTGGTCAAATGCCTTCTCCAAGTCCATAAAAAACATATCGATTGGATGGCAAACTCCCACACAACTGAGGTTTGACTAATGGATGGACCCTTACTTGGGACATAGATTTTACCAGGGAGGCTGCGGAGTGTGATCCCCCAATAACTGGAGTACACCCTCCAGTCTCCCTTCTTAAAGATGGGGACCACCACCCCAGTCTGCCAATCCAGTGGCACTGCTGCAGATCTCCACATGACGTTGCAGAGGCCTGTCAACCAAGACAGCCCTACAACATCCAGAACCTTGAAGAACTCAGGGCAAACCTCATCCACCCCAGGGGCCCTGACACTAAGGAGTTGTTTAATCACCTTATTGACCTCAACCCCAGTGATGGGTGAGTCCTTTGTCCCAGATTCTCCTTTTATTACAAAATGTGTGTCAGTAATCCTTCCACTGCCGGACTATAGCCTCAGTTGAAGTCAGCAGCACCCCACCCGTGCTATAAACTGTGTGGGTAGAGCACCAGTTTTCCCTTCTGAGTCGCCTGACAGTGGGGATGGGGTAACGCTAAGAGGTGCAAAACTTTAACTGGTTAAGAACTTCTTCCAGATCTTTAGAATTTACAGGTGAGAATATAGACATTGAGCTCATGGCAGGAATTTGGTAATATTGTGGTTAAGTAGTTTGTCAATGGCTGAAAATAGTAAAGTGGAATAAGACTGATTATTGTTAATGAGCTGGGAGATGTAGGATTGCTGGCTAATTTTATTTCATTGTTTTAGCAATGATGTGCATTTTTATCGATTTCAAAAGGAATTTGTAATAAATATTTTTCTGTATTTTCTCTCGGCTTTCTGCAGATTCATTTTGCTAATTATTCATAGTTTCTCCAGGTGCTTTAATCAGAATCAGAATCAGAATCAGAATCTTTATTGTCATTGTACACAGAAGTTGCACAACGAAATTTAAAATGCATTCCTTTCTAGGTGCCTCAGACAATAAATAATAAAATAATAAAAATATGAGTGATAAAAATGATTACTAAAATACAGTGCACAATAGTAAATTAAGACGAATCTAGCCCCAATACACACACCAACGCACGCACACAGTCAGCACTACCACCCCACATCACTGTCCAAACCACACAGAGTTCAGTTCAATGATAGCCCTGGCATAAAAGCTGTTCCTCAGTCTGTTTGTTCTGGCCTTCATTGTCCTGAAACGTCTGCCTGATGGCAGTAGCTGAAACAAGGAGTGTCCAGGGTGTGAGGGGTCCTGGAGGATGTTCTGTGCCCTCCTCTGGCAGCGGGCATTGAACAGTTCCTGGAGGGAGGGCAGGGGACAGCCTATGATCTTTTGAGCAGTGTTGATGATTCGCTGGAGTGTTTTCCTGTCTGCTGCTGTGCAGCTGTTGAACCACACGCACAGACAGTAGGTCAGGATGCTCTCTACACAGCAACGGTAGAAGGACACCAGCAGATTCTGGGTCAGATAGTTGCTCCTAAGAACCCTCAGGAAATGCAGTCTCTGTTGGGCCTTCCTGACAATGCTGGTCGTATTGATACTCCAGGTCAAATCATCCTGCAGATGTACTCCCAGGAACCTAAAATCTGAAACCAGCTCCACTTCATCCCCCTCGATGAACAGAGGTTGAATGACATGTGTTGTCCTCCTAAAGTCTACTACCATCTCCTTTGTCTTAGTGGTGTTCAGGATCAAGTTATTCTCACTGCACCACCTTGACAGCCGCTGCCCCTCGTCCCGGTATGCTGACTCATCCCCGCCTGATATGAGCCCCACCACAGTGGTGTCATCCGCAAACTTAATGATGCAGTTACTGGCATGTATGGAGGTGCAGTCATGTGTGTAGAGGGTGAAGAGTAGGGGACTCAGCACACAGCCCTGTGGAGAGCCGGTGCTGAGGCTGATGGCTGAAGAGAGGTGGGGACCTACTCTTACCCTCTGGGAACGGTCTGTCAGGAAGTCCTTGATCCAAAGACAGGTGGAGCGTGGTATCCCCAGATCTGACAGTTTAGTCACCAGTCTGCCAGGAAGGATGGTGTTAAACGCCGAGCTGAAGTCCACAAAGAGCAGCCGAGCGTAGTTCCCCCCCTGCTCCAGGTGAGAGAAGGCAGAGTGGAGGGCCGTGGCAATGGCGTCCTCTGTGGACCGGTTGGCAAACTGGTGGGGGTCTAGTCTGGGAGAGAGACTGGAGATGACGTGAGCCCGGACAAGCTTTTCAAAGCACTTCATAACAATTGGTGTTAGTGCTACTGGCCTGTAGTCATTCAAACCTCTGATAGTGTTCTTCTTGGGGATGGGGACGATAATGGAGGACTTCAGGCAGGAAGGGACAGCAGCCTGGCTCAGGGACTGGTTAAAAATGCTGGTAAAAATACCAGCCAGCTGAGCCGCACAGACCTTCAGTATCCGTCCAGAGACACCATCGGGCCCCACAGCTTTCCTGGGGTTCACAGTTTCCAGCATACGCCTCACCTCTTGCTCTTGCAGCCTGAGGATGCTGCTGCTGCCTGCTGAGGGATGTTGGATGGCTGTCTCTGATTGCTGTACCTCAAAGCGTGCAAAGAAGCTGTTCAGCTCCTCTGCCAGATTGATGTTACGCTGATCAACTAACAGGCTGGGTTTGTAGTTCAAAATATGCCGAACCCCTTGCCACACCTGCCTGAAGTCGTGGCTCTGGAAACAGTCCTCAATCCTCCTCTTATACACAGCCTTGGCCTCCCTGATGCCCCTCTTCAGGTTGGCTCTGGCAGCGCTGTAAAGCGCCCCATCACCAGCTCTGAAGGCGATGTTCCTTTCTCTGAGTAAGCTCTGCACCTTTCCATTCATCCATGGCTTTCTATTTGGAAAAACATGGATATTCTTGTCCACAGTTACAGTGTCGGTGCAGAACTTGATGTAGTCCAGAACAGCCGAGGTATACTGCTCCAGGTCCTGGTGCTTGAATACGTCCCAGTCAGTTGTTTCAAAGCAGTCCTGCAGCTGTTGAGAGGCACCTTCAGGCCAGGTCTGAACAGTCTTAGATGTAGAAAGAGCAGTTTTGCTGAGGGGGGTGTATGCTGGAATCATAAGCAGGGACAGATGGTCTGACTGGCCCAGATGTGGCAGTGGCACAGCCCTGAAACCCAGCTTGATGTTAGAGTAGACTTTATCCAGTGTGTTGTTCCCTCTTGTAGGGCATTTAACATGCTGATGGAACTTGGGTAGAACAGTCTTTAAATCGACATGGTTAAAGTCTCCTGCAATGATGTGTACAGCCTCAGGATATCTGCTCTGTTGACTGCAAACCGTGTCATGTAAGAGACTAACAGCCGAGTTAGCATTAGCATCAGGGGGAAGATAAACAACAGTGATCAAAACAGCGGTAAACTCACGGGGCAGATAGATGGGCCTGCATTTAACAGTCATGTACTCCAGGTCCGGAGAGCAGTGGCTGTTCACAGTCATACTGTCTGTACACCAGCTGTTGTTTACATACAAGCACACACCCCCTCCTCTGCTCTTACCGGAGGTCCGCATTCTGTCATGCCGGTGCGTTGTCCTGCCGGCTAGCTCGATGGCTGCATCAGGAATGGATGAATGAAGCCAGGTCTCAGTGAAGAGCAAAACGCAGCAGTCCTTCACGGTCCTGTTTGTAGCCACCAGCAGTCTCAACTCATCCATTTTATTCGGGAGTGATCTTACATTGGCGAGGAAAACACTGGGTAACGGAGGTCTATGAGGCCGTTTACGTAGCCTCTCCAAAACGCCAGCTCTGCCGCCTCTTTTCTGCCTCCTTTCTCTGCGCCGTCTCCGTCTGCGACCCCCCCTCACAGGGATGATGAACCACAAAGAGCCAGGTGGTCTGGCGATGTCCACCGGGATGTTGTGAGAGTGGAGGAAGTCAGCCATAACCGCCTGCTCACTTTGTGCTCCTATATGTAGGAGTTCGTGCCGTCTGTATGTTATAATGTGCCGTCTGTATGTTATAATGTCCGCCCGACATAATGGTGATGTGTCGAGCCACAGTTGAAGCACACATAACAACATACACAATTTCACAGAGCACCGAAAAGGAGAGCACTGAGCCGCTGCGACTATGCGCGCCGCCATCTTGAAAGACTTCAAGAAGTGAACCATTATATTAATAGCAGCAATCTAGGCTGGGTATACCCTGGACAGGTCGCCGCTTCACAGGGTAGGATTATTGTATTTATATAGCACCAAATCACAATGACAATGACAGCTCAGCCACAAAATGGTAGGCCACATAAAATGACAGCGTTGTGCCCTAGAGCAGTAGAGATGAGCTCTTGGGAGCGAGAATTACACTTCTGTATCTGGCAGTCCAATGTATGAGTCTGGGTTGGCAGTTGCCAGGAGAACAGTACTTGTCTGACTGCATTGTGGCAAGTGTAAAGTTTGGTGGAGGGGGGATTATGGTGTGGGGTTGTTTTTCAGGAGTTGGGCTTGGCCCTTTAGTTACAGTGAAAGGAACACTTAATGCTTCAACATACCAAGACATGTAGGAGGATTTCATGCTCCCAACTTTGTGGGATCAGTCAGTTCCGACATGACTGCGTACCAGTTCATAAAGCAAGGTCCATAAAGACATGGACAGTGATGTCAGTAATGTGTTACTTAGTAATGTGTTGCTCTAATCTGACTACTTTTTTCAGTAACAAGTAATCTAATGAGTTACAACTCCAGTAATCAGATTAAACGTACTTATCCAAGTCACTGTGCGTTACTATTTTTATCATTTTCCTTAGTAAAAAGATATATTTTTGCTTTCTTCTCTCATCTCGGGGAGTGACGTCTGGCTGATGTGACAATTAAGTCACGTTTTCAGCGTGAGGACAATAATACCACGCAGCAACACAAACGTAAACATACAGGCACTGGAAATACAGGCACTATTTTGAGTTTGTGACAGCTAAAGATGACAATATCAAGGTTCGTTGTGCGCTCTGTGCTGGCAACAAAGTGCTGTCTAGCTTCAAAAACACTATGTCAAATTTGAAGAAACATTTGGAGTCGCAGCATGACACTGTCAAACTTACAGAGCAAATCCCACCAAGTGGTGCAAAGCAGAGAGCTGCGACTAATGCAGGAGGCCCCCAGCACCCAAACAACAAAAGCTGGACTTTGATACAAAACCAGTAAGTGGGGGAGAGTTGAAGAAGTTGGGCGGACAGTATGTAGTAGAAGAAATTCTGCCCTTAAACACGAATGACTTGCCCTTGTTTCGTGGTTGTCAATTTTATGTTGGGGGGGGGTTGCCAGTGTTGTGCCAAAAAGTGATCGTCTGCCATAAAGTGATTCCGATGTTTCTATGTGCTTTTATGTGTAATGTCTTTGCTTATATTGGTAAATAGAGCATGTTACCTGTTTTTCAAGAATCTTTAGGAGTCTGTGTTATTGTACCTACATTATAATCAATCCAGTGCTTTTTGGCCACTTAAAATATCTTTATAGAAATGTGATGTTATATTTGTTGCGATTTCTGCAGCCTTCTTAACCAGATTTCTGTTTAAAAAAAGACAGTTTTAATGTTAATGACAGTTTTCACTATATAAAAGTCACTTTGCCAAAAACTGATTGCAGCTTCTACCTTGTGATAGAAATGCTGTTTCTCGCTCAAAATTACTTGATATCATTCATGAGAGATATGTTTGATATATGTTTCACAGATTATAGGTCAACAAGTCATTTACAACAGTTCAAATTCAGGCAATCATTTTTGGCAAATACCGGAAATTGCTTTTTGGCAGACGATCACTTTTTGGCAGCTGTTGAATTTAACTAATTAGGTAACTTATAATCTAACTTAGGTACTTCTAAAATTAAGTAATCAGTAAATTAACTAAGTTACTTTTTAAAGGTGTATTTAGAAATCAGTAATCAGATTACTTTTTCAAGGTAACTATGCCATCACTGGACATGGATAAGTGAGTTTGGTGTGGAGAACTTGACTGGCCTGCACAGAGTCCTGACCTCAACCCAACAGAACACCTTTGTGATGAAGTGGACACTGCGAGTTAGGCCTCGCATCCAATATCAGTGTCTGACCTCACAAATGTGCTTCAGGACGAATGGTCACATTCCTAAACCTTGTGGAAAGTGTAACCCATGTTAAAATCTGACATAAAAAAGAATAAACAGGTGATTAAAAGTCTGCAGACAGAAAATAACGTCACTGCCCCTTTAAGGAACTAGCGTTACAGACGCAGCACCTGAGTGACGCTGCAGTACACAGACCGGAGGGAGAGAGCAGAGGAGGAGTCGGAGAGAAGAGCGGTGATTAATTAACAGGAAAAAGTTAATATTATGGTGAAAAAAACATAATCTACCTGGTCGGGAACTGACAGGGATTTTATGAGAACTAAGCTACATCGGGTTTGGTCAGGTTTTTTGCTTGGTTGGAAGCTCGGTCGGAGCAAGGATTGGTTTGCCGTGTGCGACGTGCACATTCACAGACGGGATTCAAGATGGCGAGCCAGACCCAGACCTTCAATTCATCTTCTCCATCGCATTAGGGAGGGATTCTCCTGCGTGTGGTAATTCGCTGCCAGAGCGGTAGGAATATCAGGAACTAGTTCGAACTGAACTGACCAGAACTGAGAACTGATTGAATTATTATCCTTTTTGGACTGAGTCCAACTGAAGCTTTTCACTGAACTGAGTACCTGAATTTACATTTTGACTTGAACTTGAATTTAAAGTGCCATACTTTGATTTTCATATGTTTATGTGTCTGAATGTGATTTGAATAGTTGTGGTCCACTTTGATTTAATTGTGTTTGAAGGTATTTTTCTTACCTCTAAAAGAAAGGAGATTGAGTTAACTCAGGAAGAAAAATAGGAATCTTAAAATAGATGCAACCTAGGAAAAAAAGACTGGTTTAACTAACTCAAATTAGTCTTATCAAAATAAGCTAGGTAAACTAAAGAGCAAAAAGAAAGAGTGACATACTCTTTATTTTTTTTCCTTTTCAATTATATTTGCCTCCTTATTAAGAACCTGCAGGGTAATTTTTGTTTTATGTATTGTATTTTATGTGTGTGTTTTTGCATTCAGTAAATTGCCGGCCTGTTCCACTTAAAGCAGCGATCTCTGGTGGTGTTATTCTTGCTCCCCACTCCTTAGAGCCTAGAACTGGTCCAGTGGCGCAGTTAGCAGTGTGACACCGGTGCTACAAACGTGGCGAGCCAGCCAGGAGTGGCTTAAAGCATTTAAACTAGAAACCAGAGACCGTATAATATTGTTATCAGAAAAAAAAAAGAAAAAATGGATGTCGTTCAAACCAGTAGTGTAAAAATCCCTAACTCAGTCATAGTTAGCGGCATGACTGATACAGAAACTGATGACGAACTAAGTGACTTCCTGAAACAATATGGTTCCATTCAAAGAGTAATCCCAGTGGATCTCACTGAACCAGATTCAGCCAAACAGGTTATCGTAGAGTATGTGTATGGTACAGCTGTGCAATCTCTCTTACCTTCATTGCCATACAGGCTTAACAGTAAGACTAAGACTGACGTCACCTACCACATCAGAGCCCTAGCTAATGTTTACACACCTGTAGCTAGCAAGACAGCTACACAGACTTACCTTTCAGAGTTAAAGGACATTGCAAAACAGACTGGTAAAGACTTTGCAGCTGTCCTCAGAGAGGAGCTCTCCCTCATCAGTGAGACTGTTGATCTAGATCACTCAGAGTCCCAAGATGAAGATGCAGAGCAGAACTCACCTGATACCCCAGAGCAACATGCTCCCGAAAATGCTGCGCAGGTAAGCTCCCTGCCCAGTATGACCCCACAGCAGCATGTTCAACATCATTGGTCCCCACCGTCGACATCATCTAAGGAAAAGACACTGCCTGCTCTGAAACTTTCTGACGTCAATCCACCTGACATACAAAAAGTAGTTGTTGAGCACATAGTGAGAAATGAAGACTCTGCTCTGCAGGTGCACACTTCCTTGAGTCTCAGACCCTTCTCTGGGCGTGTCCCACGTCCCAACAGTGAAGTGGAATATGAGACATGGCGCTCCAATGTGGAACTTCTTCTTAAAGACACAACACAGTCTGATATTTACAAGTCACGAAAGCTTCTTGAAAGTCTCTTATCACCCGCCATTGATATTGTGAAGCACCTGACACCTGATTCTCCTCTTAGTGTGTACTTAGAGATCTTAGACTCTGCTTTCAGCACAGTCGAAGATGGAGACGACCTCTTTGCAAAGTATCTCAACACAATGCAGGATAATGGTGAGAAACCCTCAGCTTATCTACAACGGCTGCAGGTGATGCTGAGCACCACCCTCAGAAGGGGAGGTGTAACTGCAAGCGACCTTGACCGGCATCTTCTTAAGCAGTTTGTCAGGGGCTGCTGGGATAACAACTTGATAGCTGAACTCCAGCTAGAACAGAAGAAGCAGGATCCACCTACCTTTGCTGAACTTCTCCTGTTACTCCGCACAGCAGAAGATAAACGTTCTTCCAAAGCTTCACGCATGAAACAGCACTTCAATGTTTCAAAGCCAAGAGTGTCTTCTCATTATCAAGGTGTTTATGTGCAGGGTGAAGAAGACTGCAGCTCATCTCAGCCAGCTCCTGATCACAGGTCTGAAATCCAAGACTTAAAGAAACAAATAGCTGATCTACAGTCTCAGCTCACACGTATCACACAGAAAGACAGTAGAAAAGCTAAATCAGCTACCAGACCACTAGCTCCCCCAACAGCTAACACACATTCCCCAGCTATCACTCACACATCTCAAAGGCTGCAGCCCCACAGCCGAGGTGCAAACGACAGCACAAGCAATAGACCAAGGCCCTGGTATTGCTTTAGATGTGGAGAGGATGGGCACATTAAGCCTCAGTGTGAAAGTGAGCCGAACCCATCTCTTGTGGCTGAGAAGAGGAAGCAGCTAAAAGAAAAGCAGTTAGCATGGGACAGTCAACATGGCACTTCAAAGCCTGATCCTTTAAACTAGACCCAGTTCCGGTTGTGGGACAAACGGGGACTGGAGCACAGGCAAAGTGTCCCAGAAAGGAGTTTTACAGAGCCCATGTGTACTCTCACACACAAAGACAGTCAGTGACTTTGCCAAAAGGTCTGATTGGAGCCAAGTGCACCGCACAAGTGACCATAGCTGACAAAGACTGTAGTTGCTTGTTGGATTCAGGATCCCAAGTAACAACGATCCCCAACTCTTTCTATCTAGAGAACCTGTCTCACTTGCCTCTCAATTCCTTGAACGACTTGCTTGAAGTGGAAGGAGCCAACGGTCAAAGCGTCCCTTACCTTGGCTATGTTGAGGCCACCATCAGATTCCCAAAGAGCTTGCTTGGAGTCGACATCGAGGTACCTACGCTGGTCTTGGTTGTACCTGACATGCGCTCCACATTGTCATCAGTGCTTATAGGCACAAATACTTTGG
Organism: Archocentrus centrarchus; assembly: GCF_007364275.1. Classification (NCBI taxonomy): domain Eukaryota; kingdom Metazoa; phylum Chordata; class Actinopteri; order Cichliformes; family Cichlidae; genus Archocentrus; species Archocentrus centrarchus. The sequence goes on along the minus strand of NW_022060264.1, from coordinate 2,772,869 downwards.
ATGTTCTCTATGAAAAGTATGCAGAGATCGCACCTCAGAACTTTGAGTCTCTTCCTTATGGCTACAAAGTCGTCTTAAAGACCCTTGAAATCCGGAAAAAACAGTCTGTTGATTCCAGCCTGGGAGTGGTGAGGCTTCATAGTAGGGACCTCGAGACCATTTCAGCTGGACAGACTAAGGTCCTTCAAGGATCAGTGAGCTGCACAACATCTGGTGTTGGAAAGTGGGTGATGGTGGAGTCACCAAAGTCATCGTCCCTGCCTGGTGGCATCCTGGTGACAGATAGCCTGGTAAGTCTACCACCAAAGCCCTCACGCTGCATACCAGTCATACTCAGAAATGAGTCACAGCATGACGTCACCCTGCCCCCAAAAGCTGTGATAGCAGAGATACACGCTGTCAAGAGTGTTCAACCTGTCAAGACTCCTGACTCAGACTCTCCTACAAAATCTGACAAAAAACCAAATCTCGACTTTGACTTTACTGATTCTCCTGTACCCAATGAGTGGAAGGAGAGGATAAAAGAGAAGTTGAATTCCATGCCAGAGGTGTTTGCAATGCACGAGCTTGACTTTGGCCGCACTGACAAAATCAAACACCATATAACTCTCGGTGACGAGACACCATTCAAACACAGGCCAAGACCTATACATCCGCAGGACATAGAAGCTGTGCGTACCCATCTCCAGCAACTCCTCGATGCAGAAGTCATCCGTGAATCAGAGTCACCTTTCTCCTCACCGATCGTAGTCGTCAGGAAAAGGAATGGCGATGTTAGACTCTGCATAGATTACAGAAAATTGAATGCACAAACGGTAAAGGATTCATATGCCTTACCTAATCTGGAAGAGTCCTTCTCAGCATTGACCGGGTCCAGGTGGTTCTCAGTGCTCGATCTCAAATCGGGCTTCTATCAAATAGAGATGGAGGAGGCAGACAAACACAAAACCGCATTCGTCTGCCCTCTAGGATTCTTCGAGTTCAACAGAATGCCTCAGGGGATAACCAATGCCCCTAGCACGTTCCAGAGACTCATGGAGCGTTGTATGGGAGAGTTGAACTTGAAGCAAGTCCTAGTTTTTCTGGATGACCTCATCGTCTTCTCCTCTACATTGGAGGAGCACGAGGAGAGGTTGATGCACGTGCTCAACCGATTGAAAGAGTTTGGCTTGAAACTGTCACCAGGGAAATGCAAGTTCTACCAAACTTCTGTAAAGTACCTCGGGCACATTGTGTCTCAAAAGGGCATTGAGACCGATCCTGACAAATTAGCAGCACTAAAAACCTGGCCAAAACCAAACAACTTGAAGGAGCTAAGAATCTTCCTGGGTTTCTGCGGTTACTACCGCCGGTTCATTAAAGACTATTCTAAGATCGTGAAGCCACTTAACGAGCTCACTGCTGGCTATCCACCACTAAGAAAGCACGCTAAAACCACAGTGAACCCTGAGAAGTATTTCAATCCAAAGGACGTCTTTGGTGACAGATGGACACCTGCTTGCCAAACAGCGTTCGACACTATAATCGAAAAGCTGACAACCGCACCCATCCTCGGGTTTGCTGACCCTAAGCTCTCCTACATTTTACATACAGATGCAAGCACGTCGGGCCTCGGTGCTGCTCTCTACCAGGAGCAACAGGGACAGAAGCGCGTCATTGCTTATGCGAGCCGAGGTCTGTCGAGGTGTGAGTCCAGGTATCCCGCTCACAAATTAGAATTTCTCACCCTTAAATGGGCAGTAACAGAGAAATTCCAGGATTACCTGTACGGAAACACATTCCTTGCTGTCACAGATAGCAATCCATTAACATACATTCTTACCTCAGCTAAGCTCGACGCCACGAGCTACAGATGGTTGGCCGCTCTGTCGACGTTCGATTTCCAGCTACAGTACAGAGCCGGTAAGCAGAACCAGGACGCGGACGGACTGTCCAGACGTCCTCACGGCAGAGTACCTGATGACACATCATCACAAAAAGAGTTGGAGAGAATACAACAATTCACAAAAAGACACTTGTCAGAGGCTGATTATGCACACCTGAATGAAAGCACCATCAAAGCCATCTGTGAGAAGCATTTGGTCCATGAAGTAATCAACAATCACCCTGGGGAAACATCACCCAGCACCACCTTGGTTGTGTCACTTGCCCACCACCCAAAGGCTCTCCCTCAAAGCTTTGAAGAGGAGGATCAGCTTGGTGGCTTACCTGTCATTCCACCATTAGCACCAGCTGAACTAAGAGACAAACAAAATGCTGATCCCTGCATTGGTGAAGTCATCAGGCAAGTGGAGTCAGGAGAGAAACCTCCACCCTCCTTGAGGAAAGAACTTCCTGAGCTTGGTCTCTTATTGAGGGAGTGGAACAAACTGGAGGTCTCAAATGGTGTTTTGTATCGCAGGCGACAAGAGGGTGCTCAGACTCACTACCAGCTTGTACTCCCTGAAGCCCTGAGATCCGTAGTCCTCGAGAGCCTCCACGACGACATGGGCCATATGGGCACAGAGCGCACGCTAGATCTTGTCCGGAAGCGATTCTATTGGCCCAAAATGTCAACTGAGGTGGAAAATAAAGTCAGAACCTGCAACCGTTGCATACGACGTAAGACCATGCCCGAGAAAGCGGCACCACTCATCAACATCGTGGCTACAAGACCACTTGAACTCGTGTGCATGGATTTTCTCAGTGTGGAGCCGGACACAAGTAACACAAAAGACATTTTAGTCATTACCGACCATTTTACGAAATATGCAGTGGCAGTCCCCACCCCAAATCAGAAAGCCAGGACAGTGGCCAAGACCCTGTGGGACCACTTTTTCGTTCATTATGGCATTCCTGAAAGACTCCACAGTGACCAAGGTCCTGACTTTGAGTCTCAAACAATAAAAGAACTGTGTGAGCTCATTGGCACTCAAAAGATAAGAACCACGCCTTACCATCCGAGAGGGAACCCTGTAGAACGCTTCAACAGGACCCTGCTCAACATGTTGGGCACCCTTGAAAACCAGAAGAAGAGTCACTGGCGTGAGTATGTCAGGCCGTTAGTACACGCTTATAATTGTACTAAGAACGAGACAACCGGCTTTACCCCCTACGAGTTAATGTTCGGGCGTCAGCCGAGACTGCCAGTTGACCTAGCCTTTGGCCTACCAGTCAATCATCAGCCAGGCTCTCACTCGCAATATGTCCGCAACCTGAAATCTCAACTTGAAGACAGTTACAGAGTAGCAACTGAGAATGCTAAAAAGACAGCCAATCGCAACAAAGCAAGGTTTGACAAGCATGTTGTTGACTCCACCTTGAAAGAAGGCGACAGAGTCTTGGTTCGAAATGTCCGTCTCAGAGGCAAGCACAAGTTAGCTGACAGGTGGGAGTCCGACGTGTATGTTGTCCTGAGACAGTCCGGAGACATCCCAGTGTATGTTGTGAAACCTGAGACAAGAGACGGTCCGCAAAGAACTCTTCATCGTGACCTCCTGCTGCCATGTGGTTTCCTTCCTGCGACCCCGGTCGAAAGCGAAACTAACCCACCAAAAGCAGTAAGGCGACCAAGAACTCGACAACATTCTAAAAATGACACATCAAATGGAGCTGATGGGGATGAATCCCAGTCTGATTCTGAGGGATATCACTATCGCAGAAACCTAAGAGTGGAAACACTAGGTTTCAACCTGACTTCAGAACCTACGGAATACTTACCTGAAAGGAATGAACCAGAACCTGACTTGACTGCTGTTGAGCAAGATCCTTCAGACGTAGCCAAAGCTTTCCCTGAAGATCCTCCAGTAGAAACTTATGATTTAGGCTTACCTGATACTGAAGAGAAAGACCTACCTGATCCTGAAGAGAGAAACTCAATCGCTGAACAGGAAATTGGAAGCCTACCTGAGAAAGACCTGGATAATGTCCATCCTTCTACTCAACCTGCTCAGGAGAGCAAAGAAAACACAAGCGATCTGGGTCAAACGGACAACCAAAATGAAAGTGACTGTTCGGGAAGACCTGTCAGAGACAGAAAACCGACTAAAAGACTGACTTATCCTGAGCTAGGAAACCCGTTGGTTACAATAGTTCAGTCCTTATTTCAAACCTTGAGTGATGTGTTTACAGATTCTCTTGAAGAACCTAGCTTTCCAAAAACTCCTAGAGTTATGACAGTATAAATTCAAAATGCACAGGGACGTGCATTAGGTAAAGAGGGGAGGATGTAACCCATGTTAAAATCTGACATAAAAAAGAATAAACAGTTGATTAAAAGTCTGCAGACAGAAAATAACGTCACTGCCCCTTTAAGGAACTAGCGTTACAGACGCAGCACCTGAGTGACGCTGCAGTACACAGACCGGAGGGAGAGAGCAGAGGAGGAGTCGGAGAGAAGAGCGGTGATTAATTAACAGGAAAAAGTTAATATTATGGTGAAAAAAACATAATCTACCTGGTCGGGAACTGACAGGGATTTTATGAGAACTAAGCTACATCGGGTTTGGTCAGGTTTTTTGCTTGGTTGGAAGCTCGGTCGGAGCAAGGATTGGTTTGCCGTGTGCGACGTGCACATTCACAGACGGGATTCAAGATGGCGAGCCAGACCCAGACCTTCAATTCATCTTCTCCATCGCATTAGGGAGGGATTCTCCTGCGTGTGGTAATTCGCTGCCGGAGCGGTAGGAATATCAGGAACTAGTTCGAACTGAACTGACCAGAACTGAGAACTGATTGAATTATTATCCTTTTTGGACTGAGTCCAACTGAAGCTTTTCACTGAACTGAGTACCTGAATTTACATTTTGACTTGAACTTGAATTTAAAGTGCCATACTTTGATTTTCATATGTTTATGTGTCTGAATGTGATTTGAATAGTTGTGGTCCACTTTGATTTAATTGTGTTTGAAGGTATTTTTCTTACCTCTAAAAGAAAGGAGATTGAGTTAACTCAGGAAGAAAAATAGGAATCTTAAAATAGATGCAACCTAGGAAAAAAAGACTGGTTTAACTAACTCAAATTAGTCTTATCAAAATAAGCTAGGTAAACTAAAGAGCAAAAAGAAAGAGTGACATACTCTTTATTTTTTTTCCTTTTCAATTATATTTGCCTCCTTATTAAGAACCTGCAGGGTAATTTTTGTTTTATGTATTGTATTTTATGTGTGTGTTTTTGCATTCAGTAAATTGCCGGCCTGTTCCACTTAAAGCAGCGATCTCTGGTGGTGTTATTCTTGCTCCCCACTCCTTAGAGCCTAGAACTGGTCCAGTGGCGCAGTTAGCGGTGTGACACCGGTGCTACAAAAGCCTTCCCAGAAGTGCTGGAGCTGTTTTAGTTGCAAAGGGTGGGCTGTCATCATATTAAACCCTATGGATCAAGAATCGTATGTCACTCAAATTTATATGCATGTGAAGGCGAATGGGTGAATACTTTTAGCAATATGGTGTACTTAGATTTATGTTATGGGAATTTATCATTTTTACACAGGGTTCTATCTCCACATGAGAGGCAGTTGGAATAAGTGTGGATTGATTAGGATGGGCATTAGCACCCACATGATGTTAATAGTAGCAGGAATGGTCAGACTGAGTGGACCGTGACGAACCGATTTCACCTGATTCTAAAGGAGGAACTGAGCGAAAAATACCATAGGACATGGTATGCTACATGCACAATGAGGAAAGTTTAGTCTGAGTTTGTTTGGATGAATGCTAAAGGATCTGAATAATTAACTGCATTCCCAGAAGAGTTTGAAATTGTCGATAAAGGAGACATTGTGGGCAGTGCAGCCTGATGAGAGCCAGGTATGCAGCGACAGTAACCTGTTGAAATGCCCTACAGCTGCAGGTGTGGATGGGACTGGACATGAAAATATCCTCCACGCCTCTTTAGTGAACAGATGTGTTCAAAATCTTTTCGGAGTATTTCAGATTTATCTTTGCAGATATCATTCAAGCCTACATGCACAATGACTTTTGTAATGCCAGGTCACTTTTTTTTTTTTTTTTGCATTTTTGGCTACAGCGGCTTTTATCAGCAGTGGAGAGAAACAGGAAATGGGGGGAAGTTACAGGGGAAGACACACGGGCAAACACACTGGGACTCGAACCCACGTCCCCCCCCCCACCGCAACGCAGCATTTGTATGTGGTTGCCGGCTTCTCCACTAAGCCACACGGGCGTCCATGCCAGATCACTTTGCAAGAATTTCTGTCGCTTTTCCCTCAGAGTCACACGTCTCAGACAGTGGCTTCAGGGGAACAATGGTTATGGCTGACCTTGTTTTAACATTTTGAATTATTGAGTCACCAATAATGAAGGTTGTTACCAGCTGCCATCACGACCTGGATCATAACACTTGTGATCCAGAAACACAGCATGACTGCCTGTATGAAGAAAAATCACTTTTTATTTCAGTTAAGTGAGAGGGAGGTTAAGGTTAGAAACTGGGTGGAGCAGCTATCAATCACAGCCTTGCATGGATAAGTCACTGGAACACTTTTACTGTCAAAAAAGTGTTCATTTATGATGACATATGAAAAATGTTCAAGCAACAAGAAGTAAAAGATTGATATGGATGCAGTGAAATGCACGGTGGCCAGGAACATGGACCCACATTTTCACTGCATTGTTTGCATTTTGAAAAAAAAAACAAACAAAACAAAACTAAATTTCTAGGTTTTTTTACACACTGTTGGATCACCTGCAAGTGTCACTAAGATACTGTGAGACACAGAAAAACCTAAGGCAAGTTGTAAAATATTCTTGCATTATTTTGAAAGTAATAATTTATTCTTGGTGCATCAATGTTTTCATAAACAGTGAGTTTACTCAGTTCTGATTTTTAAATTTTATAGAGAACAAAACACTCAAATAAATGCCAGTGACAGAATAAAAATAATTTTAAAAAATGTCAAGAAAAATACTGTTAAACTTTGCTGTTAAACAGTATCTCAGATGCTTTACAGCTTGCCATCTGCGGTTTAGTCAGAGCAGCACTCAACTGCACTGCTACAACCTCTCAGCTCAGATGTGAATCTAAAACATCCCCATGAAAATGTATCTTCTTTCTGCACTGATGTCCATTTCCTGTGAGCACTCTCCACCTATCGGTGTTACTCTCCCCCGAGCTTCTATGGCACACCAGAGGACCTATCAGTCTCTCCTGAGTCTCTCCTCCCGCTGTGTATCTGCAGTGATAGAGAGTATGTAAATGACCTAAGTGCACTTCTTCACAAAATACATCGATGATACGTAAATAGGACTGCAGCATCTGATATCAGTATGTAGCCAAAATGTTAGGGGTGCACATCAGTATCATCAGAATAGAGGCACGCTTTCAAAGCTTCTGCATCTCTTTATTGTACATAAAGTGGTGAGACATGTGCCATTAAAAATACATTATGTGCATCTGGATCAGTAAAATGCTAAATCATTCCAGGCTGAATGAAGTTCACAGACCCAAACCAACAACAGTACGAAGCATGTTTTGGCTCTGTCAAAATAAGCCATGAAAGTGCTGACCCATTCCCAAATATGTAGTTTCTGTTTTACTGCTGTGCCTCTCCCCACCTGCCTGTTCTTTAATATCTCTCATAATATTAATATGATTAAGTAAAACCAAAATAAAAAGGGAAATTAAATAACAAAAATAGTTAAATAGAGTTGATGAACAAAGTAAAACTAAGTGAAAAACAAACTAATAGAATTGTGTATCCTGATTAGTTTGTAATATTTTCTTGAGAACATCCTGAGCACCTTGAGGCAACTGTTTGTTATGATTTGGCGCTATATAAATAAAATAAACTTGAATTGAATTGAATGATGTCACCATTTTTTTTTTTTTAATTTCCATTTGATATGGATTCTTGAAGATACTGTAATGTCCACATTTATCCTATACTGCAGTGGAATCCTTCAAAAATTCCTAGATCCAGATCCGGATCTCCTCTGAAACTTAATCACTTCTAAAATGAGCCAAACTACACTTCTGGTACAGTTTTCATGATATTCCTAGCCCCTGAAATACTGTGACATTGCATCTCCATGGTGCCCTGGCAGCTTGTCTAGCCTAAGCTTTGCTTTATCTGCTTTGAGATCTTTTATGATTTGCACATTACGATACACATGCACACGTGTGTGGAAACAGAGGTAGTGTTAGCAAGAATACAGACAAATTACTGTTTAATCATTTCAAAAGATAGGTTTTCATATACTAACCACGTTAGCCAACATTTACCGTATTTTGCGGACCATAAGGCGCACCGCATTATAAGGCACACTATCAATGAACGGGTCTATTTTCATACATAAGGCACACCGGGTTATAAGGCGCATGATAAAACATATGTAGAACGAAACAAAAGCGTCAGTCATTTCTTCATTTTATATAAGCCCTTCACAAATCCTGTGCACCAGTATATTTACCGATATAAACAAAGAAAAACCATTAAAAAGGAAATCCCTTTTTGACTCAACTCCGGAAACCTGAAAACTCTGCTGTCACCATGGTTTGTGTACATACAGCACTCGTACTGCGTCCCTTCTTACGCTGTGGCATCGCCCGGACCTCTCTTTGGCACCGAGGGGGATAGCACACACACCCCTGGACCTCGATTCATCCTTTAGCTACTTCTAGCGATTTTTGAGACAGTCCACAGCGAGTTTTGTTCCACAAAAATGGCAACAGTGGCGGCCGCTGATCGCCAGATTACGCACAAATATCCAGGCCAGCATAGGTGAAAGTAGGCCAAATCCATCATAGTTTTCTGCGGTTTACTGCATAAGGTTTCCATTTTTGGAGCAAAGCTTCCACTTCTTGTTGAATTTATCTCTGGCAGCTTTGGCTGCTTTCCACACCTGCTGCGCCGCACTCACAGCTTGTTCCTAATATCGTCAGTAGAGTCATTTTGTGACTTTCTAGAGAATTCAGTGAGTCCTTTGAACTGATCCGCCAGACCTGAGGCCATATTGCTGCAGACCACGCAATGGTGCAGCGGTGTGGATGCCTCGGGCATCAGTGGTCAGACGGCAGCGCTCAAATTACACAGACCGACCGACATTTTCTAAGTATTTGAAAAGCGTACGCTGGGTGTTACTCCCTCCCCCCTGTCGTACACTTTGTACGCTCTGGAAAATGTCCATATTTATCAAACGTCCCTTACCAAAGTCGCACTAAAACATTTCGACAGAGTTTTGAGCGCAGTGTACCACATAAAAATGGTTCAAGGTCAGTAAGCACAACAAGAATTCATACATAAGGTGCACCGGATTATAAGGCGCACTGCCAGTTTTTGAGAAAATTTAAGGATTTTAAGTGCACCTTATAGCCCGAAAAATATGGTAACAATGAAGAATTAGAGTGCTTGGACTTGAGCTCCTTTAGCACATTAGCAATGATTCAAGCCATGTAGAGGGAATGTCAAATTTGATTAAATAGGCAAGTTCAAGAGATGTTCCAACAGCATTTTCACATTAGAATGTATTACAAACCATTGGTTTTACCCATTTTTTTTACCTTGATCTTAATATACAGTAATATGCAAAAGTCTTGACTTTTGCATATTACATACACTATATTGCCAAAAGTATTCACTCATATGCTGTTATATGCACATGAACTTGAGTGATATCCCATTCTTAATTCATAGGGTTTAATATGATGTCGGCCCACCCTTTGTTTTAACAGCTTCAACTCTTTTGGGAAGGCTTTCTGCAAGGTTTAGAAGTGTTTATGGGAATTTATGACCAGTCTTCCAGAAGTGCATTTGTGAGGTACTGATGTTGGATAAGTTCTGGCTTGGACTCGCCACTCTAAGGTTATGTTCACACTGCAGCCTGAAGTGACCCAATTCCGATTTTTTGTGAAATCCGATTTTTTTTGTGTGGTCGTTCAGATTTCCAAATATATGCAACTTGGATGTGATCTGTATGTGAACAGCAGACAAACCTGAAAGTGTCCCGCATGCACAGCAGAGGACGCGATAACGTCACATGTAGCGAGCGTGCTCAATGTTTGCGGAAGTCACACGTTTTCCTTCCTGCGTCCGCCTAACGGGACGCAGAATAGTGACGTTTGTCGAGTATTAATGACATGCTGGTCAGATAAATGCGACCTGGCCGTACACATTCAGGTCGCATTTGAAAAGATCGGATACGTATCGGATTTAGGACCACATATCCAAGTGGCCTGGGTTGCATTTGAAAAAATCGGATGTGTGTTGTTCAGACTGTCATGAACAAATCGGATACAGGTCGCATGAGGATGAAAAAATCGGAATTGGGTCACTTCAGCCTGAAGTGTGGACGTAGCAAATGATGTGCAGGTCAGATGAATGCGACCTGGCCTTACAGACACAGGTCGCATTTGAAAAGATCAGATATGTATCAGATTTAGGACCACATATCCAACTGGCCTGGGTCGCATTTGTACAAATCGGATCTGTGTTGTTCAGACTGTCATGAAAAAAATCAGATACAGGTCTCAATGGTTGAGCAGTAGAAGGTCAGAAGCAGGTTTGAGTTCAAGTTGTTCTTCCTGAGGACCCTCAGGAAGTGAAGTCACTGCTCAGCCTCCTTGATAACAGCTGTGATGTTATCTGACCAAGAGAGATCAGCATAGATGAGGACACCACAAAACCTGAAGGTGTGGACCCTCTCCACACGTTCGCCAGTGATGTAGATGGGGGCTGGTTCACTCCTGTGTTTCCTGAAGTTGATGATAATTTTTTTGGTTTTCATGGTGTTCAGTTCCAAGTTGTTCTCTGAACACCAGACTGTCAACTTCAGGACCTCCTGTCTGTAGACTGCCTCATCTCCCCTTGAGATGAGTCCGACCACTGTGGTGTCGTCAGCAAATTTGACGATGAGGTTATTATTGTGGGCCGGACTGTAGTCATGTGTGTCGAAGCAGTACAGGCAAACAGCCCTGTGGGGAGCCAGTGGAGGAGAGATGGGGGCCAAATCTCACAGTCTGGGGCTGGTTGGTTAAAAAGACCTTTATCCAGGAACATGTGAGTGGGGGGGCCTAGGGTGTGCAGTTTGGTAGTAAGAATGTCCAGGATGATTGTATTGAAGACTGAGCTGTAATCCACAAAGAGCATGTGAGCATACCTCTGCTGCTGCTCCAAGTGGCTCAACACAGAATAGAGAGCTACATCGACGGCATCCTCTGTGGATCCGTTTGCACGATGTGCTAACTAATAGGTGTCGAAAGTGGGTGGAGGTGGTCCTTGATGTGCTGGAGAACCAGTCTCTCAAAGCTCTCATGATTACCGGTGTGAGGGCCACAGAGCAGTAATCATTTAGGCTAGTGACGGATGACCTCTTTGGCACGGGGATTATTGTGGCTGTTTTTAGGCGGGGGTATGACTGGTTAGGCCAGGGAGATGTTGAAAATCCTGGTGAGAATCAGGGTGAGCTGGTGGGCACATGCTCTCATGATCTTGCCAGGTACTCTGTCTGGGCCAGCAGCCTTTCTAGCATTCACTGCCAAGAGCATGTGCTGTACCTCATGCTACTGGACAGTGGGACAGAGCAGATGAATGGTCCTACGGTGTCTCAAAGTGAGCAAAGAAACAGTTAAGTTTTTCTGCTAGCGACACACTCAGGTCTCCTGCTGTCACATCACAGCCTCTGTAGTTTGTGATGTTCTTATTGGCTTGGATGGTGCACTGAGTGATTTGGATGAGGTGGAGATGGGGAGGAGGTGGGTTGCACAAATGATCCTGCAAGGAAGAATGGCAGGTAAGCAGTGAAATTTAAAGTATGCAGAGTAGAGACTCATTGGCTTGAAGTACACGGGCAGAAAGATGACTGGACTAGAGCAATGATGTCAGCTTTAAGTTTAACAACACGGAAGCAAATCTGAAGTCTCTTAGATATCTGAGGTGGTAGAGACGCTGGTGAGCCTTCTTTGCTATGGCGCTGGTGTGGCAAGACCATTACAGGTCCTGCGAGATGTGTACTCCAAGGTACTTGAAGCTGTCTATTCTTTCTACTGGGGCTCAATTGATCTGAACAGGCTGATAGCACCGCGCCTGCTTGCTGCAGTCCACAATTCAATTTCAATTTCAATTTTATTTATATAGCGCCAAATCACAACAAACAGTCGCCTCAAGGCGCTTTGTATTGTAAGGTAAAGACCCTACAATAATACAGAGAAAACCCAACAGTCAAAAACGACCCCCTATGAGCAAGCCCTTGGTGACAGTGGGAAGGAAAAACTCCCTTTTAACAGGAAGAAACCTCCAGCAGAACCAGGCCCAGGGAGGGGCAGTCATCTGCCGTGACCGGTTGGGCTGAGGGGAGAGAAAAGACATGCTGTGTATAAACAAAGTAAATAAGGTGAATGAAAAGAAATAGTCTATTGTGGGAACCCCCCCAGCAGCCTAGGCCTATAGCAGCATAACTAAGGTATGGTTCAGGGTCACCTGATCCAGCCCTAACTATAAGCTTGATCAAAAAGGAAAGTTTTAAGCCTAATCTTAAAAATAGAGAGGGTGTCTGTCTCCCGAATCCAAGCTGGAAGCTGGTTCCACAGAAGAGGGGCCTGAAAGCTGAAGGCTCTGCCTCCCGTTCTACTCTTAAGTATCCTGGGAGCAGCTCCTTTGTTTTGCTGACATTGAGCAGAAGAATATTGTCCTGGCACCAGTTTTCCAGGTGTTTAATCTCCTCCAAGTAGGCTCTCTCATCATTGTCTGAGATCAGGGCCAACACTACGGTGTCGTCAGCAAACTTCACAATGGTGGTAGAGCTGGAAGCGGTCACACAGTCGTGAGTGTATAGTGAGTAAAGCAGGGGGCTCAGGATGCAGCCCTTGGGGCGCACCAGTGCTGAGGGTGAGAGTGGGAGACATGATTGCCCACCCACAATATTTGTGGTCTGTCTGTTAGGAAGTTGGAGATCCAGTCACACAGGGATGGATAGAATCCTAGATCATCCAACTTGGTGGTGAGTATGGAAGGGATAATATTGTTAAAAGCTGAACTGTAGTCGACAAGCAGCATTTTAACATAATTATCTGTCATGGTCCGGGGTCTGTTGGACCCTGTGTGTTTTTGGTTTGGCTTTTATTTATCTGTTTTGGGTTTTTTTCTTTTGTTTTGGGGTTTGATTGTTTGGTTTTCTAGTTCCTTGTGTTTGCTAGTGTTCAGTGTCAGGTCTGCTTTTCTGTTCCTTTGTGTCACTTCCTGTTTTATTTTGACAGTCTCGTGTTCCCTGTGCTTTGTGTTTAATTTTGCTTCCCCTTTGTCATTAGGTTCATTTGTTTTATCTGTTGTTTCCACTCTCCCTGATTTCCTTGTGTGTATTTAAGCCCTTAGTTTTTCTACAGCAGAGCTACAGCACAAAGTTATTAAACACTATGCTTTAATTTGGTGTTTTGTGCAAGTCTAATGTCTAATCTAAAGCACTTTAAATTGTTAATAAGACTAGAAAAGTGCTATGTACATGCCAGTGCACATCATTTAGTATAACTCTCAAATTCATCATTTGTACCTCTAATGGTATGCAGAAAAATCTCCAAATTATTATTGTGTTCAGCAGATAATGAAACATTGTTTCAAACACTTCAAACACTGAATAGTTTGTCATTAATTCTACTCTGCACAGAAAAAATGACATCACCCAGTTTATGAGAATTTATCTGCAATGACCCTTTAGTTCTCATGTGCTGACTGCTACTGTAAATAAAAGCTGTTTTGCTGTGTCTGCTTAATCTCCTATATAAAGCTGGTCCCAGTGGAAATAAACTGGAGAAATAAAAGATGATATAAATAGTCCTGGATAACTCTGCGGTGTCTGTCTGCTGTTCTTTGTGTCTATATAGCATATCTATAAATGTTTTAGACTATTATCAAATGTAATCAGTATCATCCTATTTTCCTTTGTGATTTTCAAGAAAATTTTTTGTCCATTTTAACTCTGTTTTACTCCTTTGAGAATGGAAACTGAGGCAGCACTGTGCCTCCCACAGACTGGAGCTGCTGGAGATTGTTAGTATCTATAAAAGAACATTGATTCACTAGCCAGCGCATTACCGTCTCAGTGGACATTTGGTCCAACACGACAAATTGACACTGTAATGTAGTTCTCTGAAGCAGCTTCCTGCTACGATGAGTCCTAGTCAAGAGATGTTCTTTCAGAGTTTTTTCAGCTGAATGACTGCTGATGTTCATGGTTTTCCTCTTTATGATGGAGTGATGTCATTAACTTTTTGATGATTAATTCATTCACCTTCCACTTCACTTAGTCATTTCCTGCATTTTCAAAAATGCCTTCTGACAGCCTCCAGAGAGGGGATTTAATGTGCTGTGTTCTGCAGTGGGGTGCTGTGTGGGTTGACAGAAAAAGTTTTTTTTTGCTGTTTAGAGAAAAAAAAAGAGTTGCAAGCCATACAGCCTTGATTGATCTTGAAGTTTCTGTGGCACATATTTGTGAATACATAATGGACATCAGTCATTGGCTGCTGCCCTTCCTCTACACACTACACACAGTCAATCCATATGCACCAAGAAATATTATTGTATTATATACTAGTCACAGAAGGGACTTTAGCATGTGTTTGTAGTCATAAAATATTACCACATTACACCATTTCATCAGGATTTTATAGATCATTACATGTGAGTCTTTCAGCTCTTCAGACAGGCTTCAATCTGAAATGTAATGATAATGGATGTGAATCTGAGGCAGTGGCCAGAATAATAGAACAGGAGGAGAGCAGGAGAATAAAGCTTTATAAATTTATTGGAAGAGCTGCATTTTGAAATCACATTCTCACCTGTAAAACCAGCACAGACAACAGTCTGCAAGTTATGAAACTACATAGGGTTACAATTTGTGAAAAACTGGGGGTGAGGGGAGGGTTTTTTGAAATTTGGAAAAAAAAAAAACAAATTCAGGAAGCATAAAGATGTTCAAGCATTGTACTGCTGTATATCTAATAGTTATTGTTGCTGTCAGTATAACAATGTAGAAAAAAAAAAAAAAAGACTAATTTGCTCATAATTTGGGGCCAATATGATAGAACATTTAGATGATAGACCAGCAAGACATGGAACCAACAAGACATGAAGTTTGCTGTGCATTTCTGCAAATGAGAGGGGATTTGAGATTCCTGCACTCTTGATAGGTAATGATTATTCTTTTTCAGAACTTTGGGCTTGCTTGAAAACATTAATCACCATGTTATTGTAGGGTCTTTACCATCTTGAGGTGACTGTTTGTTGTGATTTGATATTATATAAATAAAATTGAACTGAACTGAATTGAATTGAATGTTCTGCTAGAAATTCCTGGACATTATTAAATTGCTGGGAAAGCAAGAGCTTTAAAATACACAAGTTTGCACCCTTTCTCAGTTGCAAACTTTCTTAACATTGCTGATCTTTAAAGGAAACAAAGAAAACCAGAAACTCCAAAATGGAAAAAGCTGTATCATATTACTTGTGTCACAAAATTTAATTTTAAACCATGCTCTGCCGTCTGAAACACTGCCGCTGGAGCCTTCCCATTTTTGTGATAAAAGATTTTCATGAGGCATTGACAAGGCTTGCTCTGAAGGATTTATGTGTTTTCATTCTCTCTGCCAGGCGGTTCCGCAGGCAGCAGCTAATGTCTCTCAATCAACCAACAGTCAGGAGCTAATGGCAGCTATTTTTGTTCTCAAAGACTCATTTGAAAACCCTCAAAGAGCAGCAAATTGCAACAAATGACTAGTGTGGCAGCAACCGACTCTCATCAGCTTTTGTGCTGACTGATGGTTATTTTTCTCAGGAGAGACAAAGAATGCATTAAAAAAAAAAAACATATGCAGTCATTTTTTTCTCCCCTTTAGTATTGCAAGCTATATGTTCTAATTTACCAATAAAATAAATTTTAATTTTTACTTATTAACCCCTTGAGGTCTAAATCATAATTTGTGATGACCGCAAACCTAGACCTGGGTTATGGTTAGTAACCCAGGCCAGTAATCACTTTGATCTCACAGGGCTAATATCCACCAGGTCACTGATGAACCTAGTAGGGTAAGATTTATGATGCATTTTAACCACATACTCAATAACCATCATTTCAGAAACTAGTACCTGTTTCGGAACCCTATCTCTAAACTGTTTATGGTAGGATTAGGGTTCTCTCATAAACAAATGTGATTCTTATAACAGGAAAAACTGTATGGCCAAAATAATTGTAAGAATTTTGATTTGAAAGACAATGTCTTCTAGTTTGGAAATTGGGCTTTTGCTAAAATGCAGTCTTACCCAACTCAGTAAAAGAATGAACTCTCTAAGGTCTAAGTCATCAAAGGTGATAACCCTAACCTTATACTTTGGCTAAAATATGGGGGCAACAACAACAAAAAGCTTTAATTGTTTTTGATGTGTGTCAGAATTATTATTTTCTTTGTTTCCCAAATGTCAATATTTGAGAGAACAATTTAATGAAAACATTTATTACATATTCTGATTATCTAGGGCTAGAGTTAGGGTTGGGGGTCATTACTGATCATATCTTAGACCTCACATGGTTACGAGCTGGAAAACATCATGATGCTGTTGGATTAGAAGTCAGACGAACAGCTAAGAATCATTATTACCACCTAGCTGTGTCCATCCATCCATCTATCCATTCTCTTCCGCTTATCCGGGGCCGGGTCACGGGGGCAGGAGCCTAAGCAGAGAAGCCCAGGCTTCCCTCTCCCCAGCCACCTCCTCCAGCTCATCCGGAGGGACCCCAAGGCGTTCCCAGGCCAGCCGAGAGACATAATCCCCAGCGTGTTCTGGGTCTACCACGGGGCCTCCTCCCAGTGGGACATGCCCGGAACACCTCACCCAAGAGGCGGCCAGGAGGCATCCTCTTCAGATGCCCGAGCCACATCAACTGGCTCCTTTCGATGTGGTGGAGCAGCGGTTCTACTCTGAGCCCCTCCCAGATGGCCGCACTCCTCACCTTATCTCTAAGGAAGAGGCCAGCCACCGTTCAAAGGAAACTAATTTCTGCCGCTTGTATTTGCGATCTTATTCTTTCGGTCACTACCCAAAGCTCGTTACCATAGGTGAGGATAGGAACGTAGATCGACTGGTAAATCAAGAGCTTCACTTTTACACTAAGCTCCCTCTTCACCATGACAGACCGGTGCAGCGTCCGCGTCACTGCTGAAGCAGCCCCGATCCGTCTGTTGATCTCCCGCTCCCTTCTCCCATCACTCGTGAACAAGACTCCGAGATACTTGAACTCCTCCACTTGGGGCAAGAACTCGTCCCTGAGCCAGAGAGGGCACTCCACCCTTTTTTGGCTGAGGACCATGGCCTCAGACTTAGAGGTGCCGATTCTCATGCCAGCCAAACGGTTCCACTGCGAGCTGGAGGCCACCACCTGATGAAGCCAACAGGACCGCATCATCTGCAAAGAGCAGAGATGAGACTCTGAGGCCACCAAGGAAGAAGCTTTCTGCCACCTGGCTATGCCTAGAAATTCTGTCCATAAAAATTATGAACAGAATTGGTGACAAAGGGCAGCCCTGACGGAGTCCAACACCCACAGGAAACAAATCCGACTTATTACTGGCTATACAGGCCAAGCTCTCACTGCGGTTGTACAGAGACTGAATGGCCCGCAACAACGGGCCAGACACCCCACACCCCTGCAGGACCTCCCACAGGATACCCCAAGGGACACGGTCGAATGCCTTCTTCAAGTCCACAAAGCACAAGTAGACTGGTTGGGCAAACTCCCATGCACACTCAAATATCCTTGAGAGGATAAAGAGAGCGTTCCCCGACCAGGACAAAAACCGCATTGTTCCTCCTGGATCCGAGATTCGACTAACAGGCAGACCCTCCTTTCCAGCACCCTGGCATAGACCTTACCCGGGAGGCTGAGGAGTGAGATCCCCCAAAAGTTGGAGCAAACTCTCCTGTCTCTCCCTTCTTAAAGATGGGGACCACCACCCCTGTCTGCCAATCCAATGGCACTGCCCCAGATCTCCACACGGTGTTGCAGAGGCGTGTCAACCAAGACAGCCCTACAACATCCAGAGCCTTCAGGAACTCAGGGAGAATCTCGTCCACCCCAGGGGCCCTGCCACCAAGGAGTTGTTTAACTGCCTTAGTGACCTCACCCCCAGTGATGGGCAAGTCATCTCTCTTGTCCCCAGACTCTGCTTCCACTGCAGAAGGCATGTCAGTGGGATTCAGATGGTCCTCGAAGTATTCCTTCCACCGTCTGACCATAGCCTCAGTTGAAGTCAGCAGCACCCCACCCGCATTATAAACTGTGTGAGTGGAGCACTGCTTTCCTCTCTTGAGTCACCTGACGGTTTGCCAGAATTGCTTCGATGCCACCTGATCCAACTCACCACCAGGTGGTGATCAGTTAACAGCTCAGCTCCTTTCTTCACCCGAGTGTCCAGAACATACAGCCGCAGATCTGATGATACCACTACAAAATTGATCATCGACCTGCAACCTAGGGTGTCCTGGTGCCATGTGCACTTATGGACATCCTTATGTTCGAACACAGTGTTCGTTATGGACAAACTGTGGTTTGCACAGAAGTCCAATAACAAAACACCATTCGGGTTCAGGTCGGGCAGGCCATTCCTCCCAATCACGCCCCTCCAGGTCTCACTGTCATTGTCCACGTGAGCGTTGAAGTCTCCCAGCAAGACTATGGAGTCCCCGGATGGAGCACTCTCCAGCACCCCGCCCAGCGACTCTAAAAAGGGTGGATACTCTGAACTGTCATTTGGCGCATAAGCGCAAACAACAGTCAGGACCCGTTCCCTGACCTGAAGGCGCAGGGAAACTACCCTCTCGTCCACTGGTGAAAACTCAGACGTGCAAGCAGCAACCCGGGGGGATACAAGAATACCCACCCCAGCTCGCCACCTCTCGCCTAGGAAAACTCCAGACTGGAACAGAGTCCAGCCCTTCTCCAGGAGACTGGTTCCAGAGCCCAGGCCATGCGTTGAGGTGAGCCCAACTATATCTAGCTAGTATCTCTCAACCTCACACACTAGCTCAGGCTCCTTCCCCACCAGACAGGTGACATTCCATGTCCCAGTAGCCAGTCTCGATAGCCGGGGACCAGTCTGCCAGGGCCTCCGCCCTTGGCCACCGCCCAACACACACTGCACCCAACCCCTACGATGCCTCCTGCGGGTGGTGGGCCTACAGGAGGGTGGGCCCATGTAATCTCTTTGGGCTGTGCCGGCTGGGCACCACGGGCTAATGCCCGGCCACCAGACGCTCTCCCTCGAGCTCCCTCCCCAGGCCTGGCTCCAGGGTGGGGCCCAGGTAACCCTATCCCAGGCAGGGTAAACTGTTCCCTCTTTGTTGCAGACATAGGGGTCCACCTAGCTGTGTAAAAGCCAGCATTACAGCCACCAATTCTTACAGCCAACATGGGCTGTAAGAATGGTGGCTATAAACACACCTAGCTGTGTAAAACAAAAAAACCTTTATGGTGAAATCAGCAAAGGAGGCAAATTTGCAAAGAAAAACTTTTCCTGAAGCTGTTGCCAAATCAGCTGATTAATCAACTAAAATCAAACAAATTCCTAAAGAGCACTGCGGCCATCTAATCTACCAGAAAGTAGCTATGTTCCCTACCCACACTGAAAGAAGGGAAGCAACAACCCCTACACCCAAAAATCAAAATAAATAAATAAATAACTATGTATAAGTGAACACCAATAAAAGCTAAGCCTGGCCCTGTTTCCAAACAGCAGCACAAGTACTGTATATACAAATCAACAATGCTCCAAGCTATGAGTATCTAATGTAAGTGTGTAGCAGATACAGAAAAACACAAAGCTGCTAGCACATGTTACAGAACACACAAAACAATGAGCAGGACACAGTTGCTTAGACTGACACCTTAAGTGCAAATGCATATGTTGAGATTGCTGCAGCTTGATTAGGGCATGGTAAGTGGTGCAGTCAGCTCCAATGGCAGATGAGGCGAGCAACAAATACTGGTCCACTGGACTGAAGACAACAATGGGAGCAAGCCTGATCAGCAGCCTGCACGTACCATTCTTGGGTAAATGAAATGCAAAAGGCCAACAAGGGCTGTAAGAATGGTGGCTATAAAAATGTTCACTGTCAAAATCTTATGCCATTTCATCCAGCAGCTGTAGAGATTTAATAGAAATTTAGAATATATGATATTTAAAGACAAGCACCAAAAAAAAAAAAAAAACTTTTTTAAATAACCCAAACAAAAACATGATCATGATCAGATCAATTTATCCAATATGTCAGTCAGGACCAGCATGCTATCTATCTTGGAAAAAACTCACTGTGATTATAGAAAAAAATACAAACACATGCTTATATGCATATACATCCACTCATTCTAGTAAGCTTTCATTGTGATCGTAGCCCATCTAAACCTTTGACATCTTTTTTTTTTTAACTTTAAGCTGAAGGAAGAATGTCACAAATTTTCACTATATAAATCTGTTTTTACTCTAAAACAACTTCAAAGTTCATTGGTGGCAGCACCCATAAAGGTCAGCAAATAAAACGCGAAATGAGCACTGCTGCACTCATAATTCACTTACATGTACTCTGCGAACTGTGGTTCTCCAGAACAGACACAGATGGAGTGAAAATTATGCTGTTTATATGAAGAGAAATGTTTCTCCTTTTTTGTTATGTTCACCTTACAAATATGAAAGACAGGGAAAGATTTATGATATTTACATAAAGAGTGACTGATGTGTTTGTGTTAACAGACTCTTATGCCACACAAACAGATTGATGGCTCTTGTCTGTCACTGTAGTTTAATAATCTCTTCAAAAGGTGATTCAAGGAGGAAGCCAGTATTTTAAGTGTACTTTAGCAATGTGCTACAGAGTTGTGTTAATCATTGGTCAGGAGTTTTAAAAGTGATAATGCCTTAAAAACTGTTCTTAAGAGGGTGCAAAGAAATAACAGTTCCAGCAATAATAACAACAGCAATAATATGCAATACTGGCATATGCAATACCATTTATGCAGGATGATCCTTAAACAGCATCTATCCAAATTACTAGAGTACTACAATACAAGAGTTGGTGTGAAGCAAGACCATAGTGAAGTTTTCTGATGGTTATGTTTAGTTGCCAAAGAGGAAATTTGTCACACATGGCATTTCAGACATCACAGAAGTTGAATGCCATGTTTAAAGATCACGGACCAAAAGTACCTGACTCTGTTCCAGGTTCATTCAAAAAATCACCCACCGCCTTAATTCCCAGAAATCGTAAATTTCTAATTTATTCTGTGTTCTTTTATCATTTTCATTCAAACCCAGGTCCATCCAAGGTCATTTTTGCCACCCTTAACAATGTCTATATTTAAGTTAAAAAGTAGAGAAATTACTATATTTATATTTTTGAAAAAAGGCAGCTAGTTCTCTTTAAAGCTGGCAATGAGAAACTACAAGTTGTAGACAATCATGATGACTGAGGAGAAGTTACCAGGCCTTGGCCTTGTCAAGTTAAAAGACATTGCATTCAGTACCACTTAGTGGATGTGTGTATAATTTTGTGTGGGTTAGAGAAAATATGTTCAAACTTGTGCACCCAATTCTTGTTTATTTAATTCAGTAAGGAGGTATGCTGTACAATCATTCCACCCAGGAGAAAGAACAGTTCAAAGAAATTATCAAAAGGCCCAAATTAGTACGACATTCATGCCCACGATGCGTGTATGTGAAATTCGGACCACACTTGTATGTTCTTTTTTGTACATATGTATTTGGTTCAGAATGTACAGTTTCTGCTATCCATTTCCAGATTTTTTTTCTAAATTATGGAACAAGTTATTTTATAAACTCTTTTGGATGATGAACAGCAAAGTTTAGGAGTGCATAATGTCAGAGCAGTCAGCAATTTAAAAGTTTGCTTCAGAAGTGTTCTTACAGTTTCAGGAATCATCATCTGCACACCTGCTGCTGCTGATGTGAAGGTTTGCTTGACAGGTACTGCTGGAAAGAAGGAAAAGGGTGATCCTTTTTTGTATGCAGCAATTTAGAATGAGTTTAGTGCTGAGGAGAAAAAAAAGCATGGTTGAATATGTCATATTGTTGGATGCCAGTTTAGCTCACAGGGCAATCACATGCTGTAAGGCTGACATGCAGCAGCCTGGCGTCAAGTCTGACCTGATGCTCTTTGCTGCATGTTTTTCCCCACTTTCCTGCCCACTCTCCACTATTACGCTATCTAATAAAGGCAACAGGCCCCCAAATTATGTTTTTTAAAGAACATGTCATATTTCTATGAGATTTTGTCTTGTTAAACTTATGTTTGATCAACTATTCATACTGTCTGTGTGTGTATTGAATGTGGCAATATTCAGTTTGATTTGCATCTGAAGCAAATCACAGCTAAGATTTCTGTATAGCTGGTTTTGTAAAGAATTGTCATTGACAAGGTTTTCCCCTTGAAAAGAGTGACTGGTGGAACGCAAACCCACAACCTTTGAATTGCATCTGAAGGAAAGGGCAGCTAAGATTTCTGATAAACATGAGTCATACAGACTTGCCTGTGATAAGGTTTTGCCTTTGAAAATGGCAACTCTTGTTTGACTCGAACCCACAACCTCTGAATTGCATCTGAAGCAAATTACTGCTAAGATTTATGTTAAGCATGAGTCATCTCCCTCAGAAAATACGACTCTGGTGGGACTCGATCCCACAACCTTTGAATTCCATCTGAAACAAGTCACTAGAAGTCCAATGCGCTATCCATTGTGCCACAGAGCCAACTTAAGATGCACAATACTTCTTTCTAAGAAGACTCCTATGTCATGAATCGCAAAGGAGGAAATATTCAGTCTTATTTGTGTAACTGGCAAGGGCGTAGGAATGAGTTTACTATTGGGAGGGACACATATCGGAAACCTGACAGGTCATTAAATACTCTGAACAAAGCTTCAAAAAAATACTATTTGATCTTTTACTTTCTTCTATTATTGCATATATAATTTATATATGTATGTGTTTTATAATTGTAAGATGTGGGCAAACCACCAAACAAAATGGCTTGAGCCTTTTATCAAGCGTAATGACCATGTCATTCCAGGGCTGTACGCTTACTTTATCAGGTGGCTACACTGGTACTAGCAAGCTAAATATTTCAGTAGCACAAAAATAATTTAGTAGTACACACACAAGTTCAAAGTTTGATATGTTTTATTGGTGGAAAACATTTAATACCAGTCAAAAATGTATTTATGTAGGTTGACTGGCAACAGAACTGGTTCTTTAATTAAACAACATTCTGACATGAAAGAACCCTCACAAATAATCAGAGGTGGCAAAAGTACTGACATTCTGTACTTAAGTAGAAGTACAAGTACTTGCATTAAAAATACTTTAATGCAAGTAAAGTATATATATATATATATACATATATATATATATATATATATATATATATATATATATATATATATATATATATATATATATATATGTATATATATATATACATATATATATACATATATATATATATATATATATATATATATATATATATATATATATATATATATATATATATACTGGAACTAGAAGGTTACGGCATAAGTGGACACAAGATGAGAACCGGGAACTGTTGGAATGCTACTATACATGTAATCCCAGCGAGAGGGGTTACATGAAGAGGATGTGGGATCTATGGATTCTTTGAAACCCAACATCCACACTGACAACGAAACAACTTGTGGCTCAGTGTTCCAACATACGAAGGAAGCAGCTACTATTGCAGCTAGAGATTGATGAGGTACAACACAAATGCTACAGCAAGGGGGAGCCAGGACGACAGGTCAGGGGGGGAGATTTCATCATCCCCACACTCCGAGATAATAACAAGTACACTGAATACCAGAGCAGCTGACCTGAAAGATAAGATCATGGCTAAGAAGGCAAAGTGGACCCCTCGACGCCGACTACCAAGAGTATGTGAAGTACTCTCTGAAGACCTACTAGAAGATGCGAATGCAGCACTACGGACAATCCCTACCAGTACCATCACTGAAACCAATCAGTTGATGTATAACATGGCAGCAGTGATCCTTGAGATGCTTGGCTATAAGATGAACAGCAATAAGGAGCAGTACCCTCCATGGAAGCGACGATTGGAGGCTAAGATCAAGGCAGCAAAGAGGGAAGTTAGCCAGCTCTCAGAGTTGCAGAAACGTGGGATGAAGAAGAAAGCATTGCCTAACGGGCTGTCCATACCTGAGGCCTTAGAGACTGCCAAGCAGAGGCTCACAGCCTTGGCTAACCACCTGAAGAGGTATACTAGGGAGATAGAAGCCAGGAAAATAAACTAGATGTTCTCCACCGAACCATCCAAGGTATACTCTCAGTGGCAGGGGAACAATATGAGAACAGCACCCCCACCAAGGCTGGAGACGGAGCAATACTGGAAGAGCATATGGGAGAAGGATGCAACACACAACACCAATGCTCAGTGGCTAGTGGATCTAAGGGCAGACCACAGCAACCTCCCAGAACAGGCCCCAGTAACTATCACAGTGGCAGACATCCAAGAAGAACACATGAAGAGCTGGACAGCACCAGGCCCTGATATGATTCACACCTACTGGCTAAAGAAGCTAACTGCACTCCACGAGCGCCTGGCAGCACAAATGAACCAGCTGCTAGAGGCTAAGACACACCCAGAATGGCTGACTGAGGGCCGGACGGTCCTGATCCCCAAGGACCCCCAGAAGGGACCGGTCCCATCCAACTACCGGCCCATAACCTGCCTCAGTACAACATGAAAACTCCTGTCAGGCATCATAGCAGCTAAGATGAGTAGGCATGTGGCACAGTACATGAGCGAGGCCCAGAAAGGGATAGGCAGAGAGACCAGGGGAGCAAAACACCAGCTACTAGTAGATAAAGCAGTCACTCGAGACTGTAAGACCCGGCTGACAACATGTGCACCGCCTGGATTGACTACAAGAAAGCCTATGACTCGATGCCGCACACATGGATCCTGGAATGCCTAGAACTGTATAAGATCAACAGGACCCTAAGAGCCTTCATCAAGACCTCAATGGGTATGTGGAGAACAACACTAGAGGCCAACTTCAAGCCCATCAAGTGTGGGATTTACCAAGGAGATGCTCTGTCCCCACTGCTGTTCTGCATAGGCCTGAATCCCCTCAGCCAGATCATCAACAAGTTGGCTACGGATACCGATTACGGAATGGAGCAAACATCAGCCACCTCCTGTACATGGATGACATCAAGCTGTACGCTAAGAGTGAAAGAGATATTGATTCGCTGATCCATACCACCAGGATCTACAGCAATGATATCGGCATGTCATTCGGACTGGAGAAGTGTAGTCAGATGGTAACTAAGAGGACAAGTAGTCAGAACTGAGGGGATTACACTACCAGAAGGCAACATTGCAGACATTGAGGACAGCTACAAGTACCTTGGGATCCCACAGGCAAATGGGAACCATGAAGAGGCGGCTAGGAAAGCTGCAACCTCCAAGTACCTGCAGAGAGTAAGGCAAGTCCTGAAGAGTCAGCTGAATGAGAAGAACAAGATCTGGGCTATCAACACCTATGCCCTGCCAGTTGTCAGATACCCTGCTGGGATAATAAGCTGGCCAAAGGAGGAAATGGAAGCCACTGATGTTAAGACAAGAAAGCTCCCCAAATCCAGCACCCTGAGACTGTACGCTAAGCAGAAGGAAGGTGGCCGAGGACTAGTGAGTGTCAGAACCACTATCCTAGATGAAACAATGAAGATCAATGAATACATCAGGAAGATGGCCACAAAGGATCATGTGCTTAGTGAGTACCTCGGGCAGCAGAAACCTGAGAAAGAAGAGGACGAAGAACAGGAACCATCATGGAAGGACAGGCCTCTGCACGGCATGTACCACCGGCAGATAGAAGAAGTGGCTGACATGGAGAAATCCTACCAATGGCTGGACAAGGCTGGACTGACAGACAGCACAGAGGCACTAATCATGGCAGCACAAGAGCAAGCTCTAAGTACAAGATCAATAGAGGCTGGAGTTTACCACACCAGGCAAGACCCCAGGTGCAGGCTGTGCAGAGATGCTCCTGAGACAATCCAGCACATAACAGCAGGGTGCAAGATGCTAGCAGGCAGGGCATACATGGAACGCCATAACCAAGTGGCTGGCATAATATACAGAAACATCTGTGCCGAGTATGACCTGGAAGTCCTGAGGTCAAAATGGGTCACGCCCCCAAGGGTGGTTGAGAACAACAGAGCTAAGATCCTGTGGGACTTCCAGATACAGACAGACAAACTTGTGGTGGCTAACCAACCGGACATCGTAGTGGTGGACAAACAGAGGAAGAAAGTCGTGGTGATAGACGTTGCAATACCAAGTGACCTGAACATCAAGAAGAAGGAACACGAGAAGCTCGATAAATACCAAGGGCTCAGAGAGCAGCTGGAAAGGTTGTGGAAGATGAAGGTAATAGTGATCCCCATGGTAATCGGAACACTCGGGGCAGTGACCCCCAAACTGGAAGAGTGGCTCCAGCAGATTCCTGGAACGACATCCGAGATCTCTGTCCAGAAGAGCGCAATACTGGGAACAGCTAAGATACTGCGCAGGACCCTCAAGCTCCCAGGCCTCTGGTAGAGGACCCGAGCTTGGAGGGCAAAATAGACCACCCGTAGGGGCGAGCTGGGATTTGATTTTATATATATATATATATATATATATATATATATATATATATATATATTAGGGGTGGGACTCGATTAAAAAAATTAATCTAATTAATTACAAGCTTTGTAATTAATTAATCAAAATTAATCGCATTTTAATCGCATTTCAATATTAGACATGATAAATATTAATTTAAGTTTAGTTGATGAATAAATCAATATACATAAGCTTTAACTTCAAAATTTTGTTTATTTTCCCACCAGTCTACTACGCAGACCAATGAAGGGTGGAAGTACTCCTGTGATAAGCAAACTCCTGAAATTAAAGTTAAGCATCATAACTGGATAGTTTTATTCAACATTAATGTCTCACTTGTTATAGTTGGAAATTAATCATTCTCTCAGCTGTATTCCTTGATGTTGAAATGTGTTATGCTTGTTTAACAGCTTATTTTGAATTAAAGACTTAAAATTAAACCACAAAAAGGAGAAAAAGTTTGTTCTCTGTTTAACCAGCTGCTTTTACACAGCTGTGCTTCGCACTCATGGTTGCTAGGCGACATGAGCTACGCAGAGGTGACGGCAGCTGATATGAAGGCTAGCTGCTCACTTCCGGCCTTTGTGGTGTTCGTGGCTGCAAAAGACGTGGGCCGGGTCCTTCGCAGGACGCGGCCCCTGATTTGGACATTGTGCGACAATATAATCTGTATGCCGGGAACTCGTGCACTGAGAAACGTTCCACGGTGCAAGTGCGATTAAAATGCGTTAAAATTTTAACTTCGTTAATTTCCCCGTAATTAATTAATCGAAATTAACGCGTTAAAGTCCCAGCCCTAATATATATGTATATATATATATATATATATATATATATATGTGTATATATATATATATATATGTGTATATATATATATATATATAATATATATATATATATATATTATATATATATATATATATATGTGTGTGTGTGTATATATATATATAGTATATATAGATATATATATATATATATATATATATATATATATATAGTTTTATAATCATAAGACGTGGACAAACCACCAAACAAAATGGCTTGAGTCTTTTATGAAGCATAATGACCAGGTCATTCCAGCTGTAGGGCTTACTTTATCAGGCTGGCTGCGCTGGTAATAGTACAAAGGAGTGATAGGGCCACATTGAGAAAAAATAATGTGCATTTTGAGAATAAATTCAAAATTTTGAGAAAAAAGTCAAAATGTGCAGATTAAAGTCATTTCAAGTCAAACAACTGCCACGACACATCTGTTATACCCTCCAGAATGTCTTGTATTATGAGTTAGTGAAACTATACTTTAGAATCAGTTTTAGTAACAAGGAAATGATTTCTCTTTTAGTACATAAACACAACGTAGTGATAAGTATGAGGACGTTAAAGAGAGAGTGCAGAAAGCTGCATCTGCTCAGAGGGAAAAACCACACAAACTGGCAATGGTTAGATTCAAGGATGGCTGCACCTTCGTACAGTACAGAGGGGACATGCAGAACCCACAAGATACAATAACACAGCTGATCAAGTTGTTTCTAGCAAGGCATTTTGTAGAGAGTATAGCAGCTGTGGCCGTTATTTGACTTGAAATGACAACTTGATGATGTTGACTTATTCTCAAAATGATTTATTTTTTTTCTCAATGTGGCTCTCACATTGTTCATATACTAGCAAGCTAAATATTTCAGCAGCACAAAAATAATTTAGTAACGTACAGAAGTGCAAAGTTGATATGTTTTATTGGTTGAAAACATTTAATAATAGTCAAAAATGCATTTATGTAGGTGACTGGCAACAAACTGTTTTTTTAATTAAACGACGTTCTGACATGAAGAATCCTCACAGATAACGTAATGAACAAATTATTCACTTTTTAATATAACCTTATGTTTAAAAAAACAGCTATTAAAATATGCCTATTCAGAAGAGCCAAAATGATTTCTCCGCCTTTCATTTGAAATTCATTGCAAATTGACTTCTTGTCCAGTAAGTAAACTTTATCCTATGTATGAAAGTAAACTGATAAACAGCCATATTCATGGTAACATTCCTGAGAGACCGTTTTACCTCATTCAGAGTTTCTGACTCCTGCCGCTGTCTCCGGCTCCCAAAACTCGGAGCCGTTCAGAGGGGGGCGAGGGGGAGCGCAGTGGCATGACACTATGTTGTGCCTTCAAAATAAAAGCACGCGAGTTAGAAATTTTTCTCCTCCTTGGTGTAATTTTTGGGTGGGACAAATGCACCTGTCTCCAATATTGTGGGGGACATATCCCTCCCGGTTCCTACGCCTATGATGTTACGCATGAGTCACTTCCCCCTAGAAACTACGACTCTGGTGGGACTTGAACCCACAACCTTTGAATTCCATCTGAAACAAGTCACTAGAAGTCCAACGCGCATTTGCATGAAATGCAAATGTAGAAATATTCTGTTTTATTTGCTTCAGAAGCAAATCACAGCTAAGATTTATGTGTAACTGGCTTTGTAAAGAATTGTCCTTGACAAGGTTTTCCCCTTGAAAACAGCAACTCCTGTGTGATTCAAGACCACAACCTTTGAATTGCATCTGAAGCAAAGCACAGCTAAGATTTCTGTTAAGCATGAGTCATGCAGAGTTGCCTTTGATAAGGTTTCCACCTTGAAACTACAATTCTGGTGGGACTCAAACCCCACAACAAGTCACAGAAGTCCAGTGTGCTATCCATTGTGCCACAGAGTCTGTTTTAGCCACACAGTGGTTCTTTCTAAGAAAATCGACTGCTGTATCATGAAACGCAAATGTAGACATATTTATTTTTATTTGCTTCTGAAGCAAATCACAGCTCATGTTCTACACAACAGTGTTCAAGCTGTGTGCTTTCATTAGAATTAGAATTTTGATTGAAATTAAGTTTGTGCTCTCATGTAATAATATTGTTTTATTATTACATTAATATAGCACAAGGTTCAGTTACCTTTGCACCAAAATTGGAGGACATTTCTGCCACCTATGAGCTACTTTTACTTTCTTACTTTTAGTACATTTCAGAGCCTGTACTTTTCCACTTCTACTTGAGTAAAGAATTTGAATCAGTACTTCACCTTTTACCAGTGTATTTTTTAAACACAAATATCAGCACTTCTACTACAGTACAGAGTGTCTGGTACTTTTACCACATCTGCTTCTCACACGACTGAGCCATTGGTTCAGGTATGTGAATGACACCTGAGTGAAACTCAAATTTCAGTATGTACCATATCACAGTACACTGATCACATTACCCTGGTGGACAAACACATCAAGTTCACCAGGGAGGATGTGAAATTATCACTGGTAATGGGGATCATTTGAAAGTTGTTGTGTACCATAAACCAATGCATATGGATCAGTATTTAAGTTTTGAGTCTCGGGGTCGGCTGCCTGTTGCCTCTGGTTCTCTTGCTCTTGCCCTTTGGCTCTGTCTGGGCCTCCCTCTTCCTTTTGCTGGGGTGGGCATGTGGATGTCCTTGGGATGTGTGGCCTCTCTTCTTCAGTGCTCCTGGGGTGCTACAGACAGCCTGGGTCTTCTGGGTCTTTCTCTCTCTGTCTCCTCGGGGGGGAGGCAGCTTTTCATCCTCATTATCAAGAATGTTTCATGACAAACACAAATACACGGAGACTTACACACACACACACACACACACACATACAGAAAAAAACAAAGCAAGATCGTGTGCCTCTTACTGTTTTTGTTTTTCTCTTGTTCAGGTGCTGCTTGTTTTTTTTTGTGTTTTGTTACAGATGCAGCAGGTGGTGACCCATTATTTATGCTCTGCCCCCCCCCCCCCTCCTTTGTTCGCTTCTTTTCCTCCCTCCTTCTATAACTTCTTTCCTGCCCGGCAGCTCCGGCATAGTTAAACTGTATAATACCAATATCAATAATTAAAGAAAGAAAGAAAGACTAACGAGAGGAGCCTTTTTAAAGCTCCTCTTGGCAAAGCAAATGTCTTTGGCTCAACACAGCATGCAGACCATAATTTTGCTTGCTTAAGCTTTCGGATAGGTTATTTATTAAAAAAAAAAAAAAAAGTATGACTGGAAAACTCCTAATTTGTCCTCATCAGGACAATGAAACACTGAGCAAACACCAAACACCATCCCCACAGACAGAGTTGCCAGAAGAATACCAAATCAAAGAGGCCCTAAGTAAATGTGGTTATCCCAGCTGGGCAATTGTCAAAGCTGGGACGATGCCTGCAGAATGCTCCAGGCGATCCATGAGGAGAAAACTACTGGTATCCTGTTTGTGTCAGGAGTGTTGGAACAGCTAAGATACATATTTTCAAAATGCCACGTCTAGATGGCTTTCATTCCCAGAAAGAATACACCAAAAACTGGTTCACCACAAGGATTGGGTCCCCTGGGATGAGCAATATAGTCTATGTGGTAAAGTGAATGAATTATACACTGTAAACACCTCAACTTGATTAATGTTGAATTAGTACATTTTTTATTGTTCGCCTGCCTTTTTTATAACCAAATTAGTTAAGAGAACAAGCAATATCGTGTTCTTAAAATTATTGTAGATAATGAATTAACATATAAATTCAAGTTGAGTGCTTATTGTTAACCCAACTTTGTCTAACTCAGTAGCTTGAATCAGTAAGTTATATTGCATTCCTGGGATATACATCATAAATGAACACATAAATTCAAGTTGAAATAGCTATTTTCCTACAACCAGATGTCTGGCTTGTCCATTTATGAGAACATATTATGGAAGTAATGCTTTTGACAAGAGAAAGAGTACAAGTACACTGCCATTGTAAAGTACATACTACAACCCATTTTCTTTTAATATAAGCAGCAGTTTTAGATCAGTTTTAGTCCCCTAGTTTTATAGACATTATCGGATTACCAGGCATACTGAAAAGAATTTTAAGATTTATTTTTATGGAAGTAAGAAAAAACAGTATTTATTGTTAATTTAACACGGGATTATGGGAATTGAAAGCTAGCTAGAGTGTGGGATAAATAATAATTTTTCTTTTGCTTTCTGAATACTATCAATATTATCATTTTTAGTGAATATTTTTCATTCCTCACCTTTGACCTTTGTTTTCTTTGCCCAGGAACAGCCACACCACGCGCTCCTCACTCTGAGCTAATCCAATCATACTTCACTACAGCAATTTATGACAAGTGGTAGAAAATGAGAGGCAGTTATTATAGAAGGTTAGTGATGTATACTTTCTGAAAAAATGTTTGGTATAATGTATCTGATT
This sequence comes from Archocentrus centrarchus, assembly GCF_007364275.1. Lineage (NCBI taxonomy): Eukaryota > Metazoa > Chordata > Actinopteri > Cichliformes > Cichlidae > Archocentrus > Archocentrus centrarchus. The sequence goes on along the minus strand of NW_022060264.1, from coordinate 2,740,937 downwards.
GGCTTGAGTTTGCTTAAGCAACAGTACATAGGTGATACTGTTATGCTCCTTAATACATGGTAGTAGACTACGCTTAGCTAGCTAAAAACCAAATGTACGGACTAGGGCCGTATCTCAATACTCAAGTGCACAAGTTCATATTGCGTACTTCCCAAGTATGTGAGGATGCAGCCTGATAATTTTCAGTTGGAACACCAGCGAATTTGATGACAATCACAGCTCAGCCCCAGGTTTTTACTGCCTTCCAGGTCACCTGCAGCCGGAGCTGACTTAAACAGAAATGCTCACGAAGTCAGTGTTGGTTCATGGTGTTGTTGCAGCCCTATGCTCCATAGGGAGCCAACAGACATAAGTCAAGTAAGTCACTGCTGTCTCTATGGTATTCAAAATGTTTACTGTGATTCAGTTTAATCCTGTCTGTTGTTAAAGGGTTTTTTTCATTCTTTGTTTTTTGCAAGCTGGTTTAAATAAAGTTATTTAAAAATATTATGTTAGGCCAACTTGCTGTGAGAGAGAAACAACGAGTGGGACCAAAACTGCAAAAAAACTGACTTAACTTCATGTTTTGAATAGTATAACAGCTGGATCAATGGGACTCCAAAGAGAACATGAAGTTGACCAAACAACTATAAATAGATGTGAGAAAAGTTGGGACACTTGACCCAAAAAAAAAAAATAAGTTGAGTTAAAAGTCTGAGTTCTGTCAACTTAATATTTTGAACCATTATGTTGCATCAACTGAATGGCAACATGAATTTCTGTTTGCCCAACATTTTTTAAACAAATTTGGGGTAAACACAAAACAGCTGTGCAACATGTTATTAACTGTTTTACACTGAACCACCAGATTTTTTTCAACACTGTACACTGGGGTGTTACGGCCACGGACCTTTGGCCTCTTTTGAAAGAGAGCTGCTGTCCTGCTCTCCCTCTCTCTCCTCCAGGTGCTTCCAGCCTGATTGCCACAGCTGCGTAGCATTGCAGTCATTTGGGAGGCTGCATATAAGGCTCCAGCTGCCAGTGCTCCTGGCCTTTAGGCCACTGGGCTTTTGATGTGTGTGGTTGCTGGACCTTCGGCTGTGTGTTTTGAAAGTGTTTAAGATTAACAGTAGAAAAGCTTAGCATTTGTGTTTTTGGCTCTGCTGTGGTTTCTTTTGTTTTGTTAGTGCTCCAGTTTTGGTGGAAGCTTGGTAGGGGTTCTCTGCCATTTTTGTTTACCTTTTTCTCCTGTTTTGTGGCTAGCCAGGGAGTTTAGGTATTGTCTTTTGTTTTCACCCCAAAGATTAGCATTATTTTTGTTTCTAGGAAGTGGGGGGGTTTTTGTTTGCTATTTTGGTCTTGGAGACCCTGAAGTCTGATATGCTTTTTTAGTTTGTTCCCTTATTTTGGTTTGTAAATAACATTGTAAATATTTGTAAATAAACCTTTTAAGTGTGTGCAAGATCCCATTTGTGGTTTGCCTTTTGTTTTGTGTTATGCTCCCTGGACCCCCTGGACCCTACAGGCAGGAGGGCTATAACAGGGGAAATCAAACAGCCGCTGGATAAGTGGATGGCATAACACAGAAGGGCTACCTCATCAGGTCTGTTCACACGATGAGGTGTGCACATCCTGGACAGAGAGGAACACTGGCAACCATTTATGTAAAATGAACCAAGGAAGGCACCAAAGAGTACATCTTTAACCATCTTAGTGCTGTGATTGCAGCCATTCCTCAGTTCCCTGTGAATACTGCTCATTGCCACAGATCAGTGGTCATAAGAATCTGCATATCAATGATCATGAAACTGATCTTGTGGTTCGTTGTTGTGTAGTGGTGCTGGTGTTGATCATTATGCAGCTGTACTTAACATGTTGAAGGATCTCAGCTTCCTTAGGGAACGTGCTCATCCTCTTCTTTAGCTTTTGAGTGGGTCTTCCAGTTCAACTTGTTGTTGATGTGGATGCCCAGGATCCTCCACTACACCCGCATCTTGTCCCAGGATGGACATGAGCAGTACTTTTCCTTTTGAAGTCAATCCCTATCTCTCTTGTCTTATTCACATTCAGTGGATGATTTCTCCCAGAACACTCCACAATATCATCCACTTGTACTCTGTAGTCCTCCTCCCGTCCATCACTAATCCAACCACTGCAGAATTATCACAGTATTTCTATAAGGAGTATAATACAGGGGTGTACTGAAAGTCCTAGGTGTACTAGCTGAACAAAAAAGGAGACAGCATAGTGTAATATAAGAGCATTACATAGCCCATCTACCATTTATTTATTTTTATATATATATATATATATATATATATATATATATATATATATATATATATATATATATATATATATATATATATATAAATGTAGATGGGGCCCTAGGCTTTTTCTCTGAATACTGAAGAGATTAAAAACTCAAGATTATGTAACTAAAATTACTCCCAGAAAATGAACATACATGGAGAACACTAGGGTTAATAACAACCTGCACATGAACTACTTATACCGTATATGAGAATGATCTTTACTATAAATACAATAAACACACCAAGTATTTAAAATTGAAAGGGTCAGTTTCCAAATATTGCAGGCAAAATAAGAAATATTCTAAATTAAAGTCCACGTTTGTTTTGTTGGCCAACTAAAATGTCAAATCATTCTTTTCAGTTCACTCCACCAGGAGTAAACAAAATAAAACATGGTATTATCTTCTGAAAGTCATGTGCCCCAGCAGGAAAGGCAATAGACAGCAGGCCTCAACTCCAAAGCAGAACAGAACCTCCCAGGAATAATTGCAGAATATGGTGAATCTTAAAACTCTACTAGAGAAACGACGGACATCCCTGGGCCACTCTGAGCGTTTCCTGATTGCTGTCCCATTCCCAGGCCCAGAAAATGTCCAGACAGGGCAACTATGTTGAAGCTGGGTTAACTGTTTATAGTTTGGTAACTCTGCCAGTTAGCTGTTCAATAAGCAGAAAACATCAGGTCAGCATTCTCTGTCAGAAATTTGATTTCTGACAGTTTCTGAATTATCTAAATGACTGTAGTGAGTTAGATAATTGTCTGTAGTCATAAACGTTTTGCTTCACATCACTACGTCACTCTTCTACAGTAGCTCCTCGTCTCCCTCTCTGCCCCAGCATGCTCTTAAACACCACACTAGCAAGTGTACCTGTGACTAGTTCATTTCCACGGGGGGAAAAAAACAGCTCTATCAATATAACATGTGATTATTATTATTATTATTATCATATGCAATAAACTAAATAAATGCAAGAAATATTTGGAAAGTGAAATCTCAGCAGGGATTAGAAATCAGCATGTGCTGTAACTCATACTCAGATGTCTATAACTGGTTAATACAAAAATATGTAACGCTGGCTAAGTTTAAGTGAAAATAAATTAAAAGAAAATATCATATGCTCTAAATACACAAAGGCTGTCTTTTCTGACAAAAACAGCACAATTCACTAGACCTAAACTCACTTCTGTAGCCAGAAGATACAATTCAAGTTACTGCACACTTCGTTACACACCAGATGAGACAAATGTCGTCAAACTTTCCACTAGAACATATTCTGAAAGATTAAGGAAAAAAAAACAAAAAAAAAAACATGTGCAATGGATAAGAAATCCACTGAGAGTTGTATTAAAACAGATTAAATAAAACAGATTTTAAACCATTTCACAATACATGAAAGTGCTGGATTGACAATGTCATTCATAAAGAATGTCCTGGAGAAACAGATCCACACTGTGTTGTATGAGGACCTAGAAAGAATGATGCAACAATGAGAGAAAGTGTAGATTCACAAAATGTTGCATTTTATCACTTAATTTGCAAACTAATGGCATCTAATAGTCAGTAAACTCACCTGAGGAATTACACGAAGTAATTAAGGAGTTCAAATATTGTACATAAGTCAGAGAAATTGCCAGACTTTGTCTCACTCTTTAGCATCCTCCCCTTTGCTGCTGTCTTCTTTGGAAGTCAACACTGTCTCTCAACATCTCTTCTTCACACATCTTTTCACACATATTCTGCCTCAGCTCACCCCACACATGTGGAGAAGGTGCTCTGACATTTCTGTGGCCGTGAGGGCGGCATTGCGTTTCTATTGTGTGAAAAGAGACCAACAGAGTGAAAATATGGCTGAGCACAGTTCCCACATAGAGTTTCAGTGGGACATTGCACCAGTGACCTTTCTGCTCCTTCACCATGGACAAAACCAGTGGTGGTAAAACTGCCGCGATGACGAAAGGACGATGAGACACTTTCAGAAAAATCCATGTGGGGCAAAAAAAAAGGCCAAAAATAATCCATACTGTGTCAGGACACAGTATGGAGAAAAGAAAAGTGCTTTTTTACATTCACAATAATCACATGATGTTTCAGCACTGACATAATTTTACAATTCATTAATTTTACATGGGGCAGCACAGTGGTGTGGTGGTTAGCACTGTTGCAAGAAGGTCCCAGGTTTGATTCCACCTTGGCCTGGACTTTTCTGTGTGGAGTTTGCATGTTGTCTCCATGTTTGTGTGGGTACTCCAGTTTCCTCCCACAGTCCAAGGACATGCAGTTAGTGGGGTTAGGTAAATTGGTGGTTCTAAATTGCCCATAGGTGTGAATGGTTGTCTGTCTTTCTGTGTTAGCCCTGCGACAGGTTGGCAACCTGTCCAGGGTGTACCCTGCCTCTCGCCCTATGACAGCTGGGATACCCCCCCCCCCAACACTGAAAAAGATAAGCAGAAGAAAATGGATGGATGGACCAACTTTACATAAAATTTATCATGTTAATGTGAATTTGTCTTTTCTGCTTCAGTGTCATTGGCTTTAGTTTAGAAGTAAATTACATTTAAATTTGTTTAAATCTCAACACCATAATACCAAATACTATTTAAGTTGCTAATTGGTAATAGTAAAGACATAATGCATGTTAATTAAAAATCTAAGTGCAACTGAAACTTATATAGGTCACTCTGAACCTGTTCCAACTTTTTAGAGATGTGTTCTTGCCAATAAAATTCCAAATTTCACAATAAAATCAAAATAAAATTGTAGATTAGTGCATTTTGTTTTATTAATATTTTTACACGGTGAGCCAACATTTTTGAAATTGGGTTTGTAGAGCTAACAAATTTTTGCTGATTATGCAGATGTCCATATTGGCACCAAAAGCTGAGCTTCACTGGATGACTGGACAGCAAACATCCTCTGCATTTTACCTCTGAAATGAAACAGAAACAGCTCAGTTAGGATGAATTTAGTCAAATTAAGATTAGTATTCCACCTGAAGATGTTTATATTTTGCAACATGGTTAGCTTCGGGATATGGTTAGCTTTTTTAAACCTACTCCATGTGTCACAAGCTAAAGCCAATATTTTTTTCCTCCACTTTTTTTATAACCAACTCTGATCATCAATATCATGGGATAGGTGGCTGGACAAATCAAGTTATAGTATCTGAAATGTCTTTTTTACCTACATTTTAGTACCAGGCTCATTTTCTACCTGTGTCAAATTTTTTTTTTTTTTTATATGCACTCTGAATAAAAAATTTGATTGGCTGAGTGGCATCATGTGGGATGAGTTAGAATACATGCAATTGATCTGTGTGTTTCCTGTGTACATACATTGACTACCGTAATGACAACGGGAAAAAACGGCACAGATTAAACTAATCCTACTGTAACTACAAGAAAAGTTGCATAGAGTAATTGACCTAGTGATAGGTATGAGTCCGTAAAGAACAGTGTCTCGGTCTGTATCTGGGCCACAGTCCACCTATTGGTGACCTAGGTTCTAGGGGATGAAGTTGAAACCAGAAGCTCATTATATATGCAGGGGTTTCTCTTAACAGATTATTCTGAGCATGAAACAGCCACGAGGGGGGATTTTGAGCACTGGTCATCTTATACTAGACCGCACATGCCCCCAGGCTACTATCAATCATCCCATTGGTACAGAGGCCCAATTTTCTGTTGCCAGAAGGACACATGAGCAGAGCCTGACAGCTGTAATCTGCTGCTGTACAGAGAACATGTATGAAAACTTCACAGACCCTTCAGGTTTGAAGTACTTGGAGGAATTTTGATTAGAGTGCTGTGCATGGTTTGAATTATTGTTTTCCTCTAACGACCTGTTTCACATGTAATTGAATAAAGACTCTACAGCAGGGGTTCTTTATCTACTATAAGAATGATATTTACTCAGTGGCATACTTAAATAATTAGATTTGCTTTCATTATTAATGCTTTAAATAAATTACCCAAAAATTACCCTAATTACCTAATGCAGTTAATGCACCACAAATAGCAAAATATAAAAAGCACAATTTTATTTTAATGGTTAAAACACTATATTTAAAACTCTATAGCAGTACATTGATATTGTATAAATTGTTTATTACTAAAAAGTTTTTTTCTTTATTTCTATAACCATTGGGATATTTGTCTAAAAGGCTAAAGGATTATGTTTGAATCACTCTAACAGTCCAACAAGAATAATTTGCCTCTATAGGAATAAATGGAAAACAACAGCTGAATGCAGGGACAGAGAGCAGGTTTTGATCAGTGTTTTTTCTGATATTCTGGGAAATATGCTTAGTCACATAGACTGTATATAAAGATGATCGTGGCTTGTTGGTTGAAACCAATGTGGCAGCACCCTAAACATTTTTTTTTTTTTTTTTAAATTGGTGCTGCATCATGATGTTTTTCCTGAACATATCAGCATTAGCGACACAGAAAACGGCTGACAGAGAAAAGGCTAAAGGGATGTATTAACAAACTCAAAGAATGTGCAAAGGTGTTTCTTGAAGATTAAGTCGGAGGTGGCCTGAAGCAGTGGTGTCCAAGCACTGGTTACCCAAGGAGTGGATTCTTGAAGACAAGGCAGACTGAGATAGGTTACATATTAGTTGATTTTCAGGAACGAAGCAGTGTGTCCCATATCGAGAGGGAAGGAGGACAAAGATTGCAAGAGGAGCAAATATACAACGGGAGCCTGAGCATGATATAGCTTCTACTGTGTAGTCTGGAAGAGAGTGGGTAAATAAGCCTTATGTCCTTGTGTACTGCTTGTTAGTGATTAGCAGGTGTATTAGCCAGAGGTCTATCTGGAAGCAGTAAACAGGCATGCCCCTCAGGAGACACTACAACAATGTACACCAAGTAGCAGCAGAGAGGAAAGAAAGTGGGGATGGAGACTATGATACCCAACCAATTTGGTGTATAAATCTTGCACAAATGGCAGCTACATAATGAAACTTTCTAAACGATGGCTCTACATGGACTCAAAAGTCATGTGAGTCATGTACCATCATACCTCTGAATACAGACATTGTGGATTTTTATGTTATACTGCTAATGTTCTGGGACAAAGTCATAATATTTCTGCATATAGGGAATGTAAATTTTAGGGAACAAGACTGGGCACTAACAAACATTATGAGTACATACCATAAAAAAAATCCTGATTATTGGTGAAAGCAAAGCAAACAAGAGGTAGTTCAGGCTGTATGTAATAATATGGAGCTGTACATTGAACCAGCAGAGGACAAAAGAAGAAAAAAAAAAAAGAGAAAGGCAGAGTAGAATTAGTAGTAGAGCCGAGGAATGTTTTGTTTTGTTTAAAAGGAAAAGGAAGGGGAGGAAGGTTTTTTTTTTTTTTTTTTTTTTTTTTTAAGTTGTATCATTTGTTCACTTAGCGGGGTATGATTGTGCAATGATTATAATTATCTACTAGCCAGAATTTTATTCCTACACTGAAGCTGAAAATACACACAACAATTATCATGATACTCAGTCCACAGACACCAGCTAACAATTAGGAAATGTCAAACTGAGAAGTGCAGTGGTAATTGTATCATGTAAAATGTATTTTTAAGTATTGTGCTGCTGAAATTAGGCTCAAACTTCTGGTGTCTTTGCTTAAGGTTCTTATTCAGAATGCACATGCTGCACAATTTCAGGGCACCATAGATTTAGTGCTGTGTTTTCTGCAAGGAAGACATTGCTTTGTCCTCAAGTAACAACCTTACATAAACAACTGCTTTGACAAGCTGGATTTGAATCATAACCACAGCAGCAACAGTAAAGTTTGTGGTGGATTTGCCAGCTGCAGTAAGTCTTTCTCAGTCCAACATGTCTCCTTGCTGTCAGAAAGTGACCTCATCAGTTTAGTAACCATAAATAAACTCATAAATGCAAAAGTCAAATTCAAGGTAATTCAGGATGGATGGAAAGAGACGTGAGAATTGAAAAACGGCAACTCTAAAAAGAACAGTGGATGTCAAGCAAAAATCAGCAGATGAAGCATACACTCTTGCTGCAGTTGTTCCTGCAGAGCCCCAAGTGTTCAATAAATTATTTGAAATGTTGTATTATAGGAAACGTGGAAACTATGCAAATGATTATTGTGAAATAATTAAAGAAATGTTTAAAACTTACAAGCTGCCGAGCTGCTCAGACCAGCAACAATGCAGAACTCATTTGGATCACATATCAGGCTGCTGCTCTGAATAAACACATACTCTGACACAGTAACACGTTTTACTGGTCTAAATAACATAGCTATCTTATTTGCTAAGAGAGATCGCTAGATGTGTGGGAATATAAGCCTGGCTTCTTAATCAGCTTTCAAGGTGAAGGTCATTATTTTATTTCAAAGGTATCTTGCCTCTGACATCTTCAGTCACAAACTGAGTAGACTGATAGCAACCTGTCTCCATTTTTTTTCCCATTTTACTGTTGTGTTGATACAAAGAAGGCGCCTGACTGCAAGTGGTCGCATACCTGGTCTCCATCTTCAAACCATTTCAAAGGCAATGAGATTGCAAGCTCACTGCATACAGTCGCAATTATTTTGGTCATGTCATGGCCTCCGATAGTCCGTAGTGTGACTGTAGCATTAGCTAACAATGCTAACCAAGCGGGAGCCTGAGTGGTGAAAAAGTATCCATTGTGGAAGCGTCAAAACCGGAGTCCTGTAGTGGCCGCCTGAGGCTAACTTTAAAACTGGCATTAGAGCACCTGCCAGGTCAAAAATGACCAACTTTAGTCATGTCAAAAAAACAAATTCTCCAACACTACAGTTGTTCGGGGAGGGGCTTTATTAGAACTCCTTAGAAGCTTTATGTGACATGTTAAACTGTGGGGCGGCATGGTAGTTAGTACTGTTGCCTCACAGACTGGGTGACTTTGTTTGAATTCAGTCTGGAGGCCTTTCTGTGTGTAGTGTAGATGTTGTCCCTGTGTCTGCATGGGTTTTCTCCAGGAACTCCATGCATGCATGTATGGAGTTAGATTATTTGGTGATTCTAAATTGACCACAGGTGTGAAGGTGAGTGTGAATGATTGTCTGTCTCTATGGGTGACAGAGTGGTGATCTGAGGTGGCTGTAGCTCAGGAGGTAGAGCAGGTCACTTACTAATCTGAAGGTTGATGGTTTGATCACTGACTGCTCTAGTCTGCATGCCAAAGTGTCCTTGGGCAATATACTAAACCCCAAGTTGCTCCCTGATGCAACCGTCGGAATATGAATGTGTGTGAATGCTATATAGAAAACACTTAGCCATAGAAAAAGGTGTGTGTGTGAGTGGGTGAAAGACATGTTGTATAAAGCACTTTGAGTGCTCAAAGTAGAGCAGAAAAGGGCTACATAAGAACCAGTCCATTTCCCATTTGATCTGTCTAAAGTGTACCCTGCCTCTTGCCCTATGACAGCTGGAATAAGCTCCAGCCCCCTGTGACCTTGTATTGTATGAGCAGAAGAAAATAAATGGCTGTATTTATGTTAAATTGCAGACAAATTAATTTATTTTTTTTTTTATCAGTTTTGCAGAAGCTAGAACACATCTCTTTTTGGCTTTGTTATGTGACTGTCAGTTCTTCTTAATACATTTCTGCATGCTTAGCTAGCAGGCGGTAAATTGTTAATAGTGGTTCCAGTTGTTGAACTTTGTAGCTGCAGAGGCATGAGAAAAACACAGGGCATAGCTCCACATATTTGATTTGGCAAATTTTTACTGGATGCCCTTCCTGAATCCAACCCTAGGAGATTTGTGTCTCCTGGATCTTGAGAGAGATGAGAACAGATATGAAATGTTTCAGGAGAAATATCATAATTAAATCTAAACTGGCTTATTAAATTTCACTGGGTTCATGTTGAGTTATTCTAACAGATTTTTATTTATTTATTTCACATTGTGTTTCACACGATAATTTATTTAATAATTAACAGTTACAACAATTAATAAACAATTTATTGCTGAACATTTTGGGGTTACAGTACATATGCAAGAACTCACAAAATCAAATTCAGTTTTTGTTCAACTTCACCTCACCTGTTGTAGTTTCTCATCTTGATTTTCTGCTTTTAGTATTTCACTGCCTTCTTGTTTACTTTGTCAGGGTCATCTTTCTCAATGTAGCTATATGTCCCTATCTATTTCCTCTCTATTCCTTTTCAGTGTTTTTCACCTCTAGCTCGCTGCCTTTATCTCTATTATTCTCATGCTCCAGCTGTCTGGCTTTTTACCACACAGTCTTTAGTGGCTGTCTTAATTCCAGGTGAATACAGTTCCACATTTTGTGTAAGGACAGTGAAAATCTGCTGTGCCTTGGAAAAGCTTTTTTCTTCTCTTGTTTATTGGGAAGTCTTGTCAAGAAAATAACAATTGTCCCAGCATAACAGTACGTAGTTTGTTCATCTTGTCTCCTGCAACATAAACAAACTCTTATGAGTGAAGTATACATGGGTAAAGTAAGACATCCTGCTGTCATGTGAAGATATTTCTCTTAAAAGCAAATTTAATATATTAGTGCACTTACTGCCTATATTCCTTCCCTGACTTTCCATTGACCCACTGTTTCATATCATTGCACACTTTGTTTTGATACTGTATTTCTTCACTCTGCATGCAACTGGCTTTTGGTCTAATAACATCCATCCATCCATCCATCCATCCATCCACCCACTGTCTTCTGCTTATCCAATTCAGAGTAGCTGAGGGGCTGGACCTTATCTCAGCTGCCATAGGGCTGGAGGCGGGGTACACCCTGGACACGTCACCAGTCTGTCACAGGACTAACACAGAGAGAAACAGACAACCATTCACACTTACAGTCACACCTATGGCCATTTTAGAACTAACTGAGAACAGATCTTTGATATTTTTCAGTTATTTTATTGTGAGGGAAGTTGCAAACTGCAGTCATCTTCAAATATTTTGGGACGTAGTGATGAGCTGGGGTGCTTTCTGATTGTATGTATTGTATCAAGGATACTGCCTTTAGAATTTAGTTTTGAAATGTGTAAATTCAAAAAAGTAAAACTGAAAAAAGGTTCCATGTTCCTACTGTCAAACCCAACAGTCAAAATGACACTAGCGAGCACTTGGTGACAGTGAGAAGGAAAAACTCCCTTTTAACAGGAATAAACCTCCGGCAGAACCAGGCTCAGGGACTGGTTGGACTGAGGGGAGGGAGACAGGACAAAAGACATGCTGTGGATGAAAGCAAGAGATAAACCACCAGAGCAAATAAAGTAGAGGTTGTGCCCACCGAACAAGAACACATGCACATGCTTGCACTCAATGGTTATTGCTGGAAGCATAAAATGATTATTTATCAGCACTGGGATTGTGCAACAATGTGTGTGTATATTCTGCTACGCATGGACATACAGAAAGAAATATGCCAGAAATACACTAAATTGCTAAAAGTATTCACTCACCCATCCAAATCATTTAATCGAGGTGTTCCAATCCCCTCCTCAGCCACAGGTGTATAAAACCAAGCACCATGCAGACTGCTTCTACAAACATTTATGAAAGAATGGGTTGCTCTCAGGAGCTCAGTGAATTCCAGCTTGGTACAATGATAGGATGTCACCTGTGTAACAAATCCTTTCGTGAAATGTACTGACTAAATATTTCACTGTCAACTTTTAATGGTATTATAACAAAGTGGAAGTGACTGGGAATGACAGCAACTTAGCCATGAACTGGCAGGCCATGTAAAATGACAGAGTGGGTTCAGCAGACGCTGAGGTGCATAGTGCGCAGAGGCTGCCAACAGTCTACAGAGTCAATCACTACAGACCTCCAAACTTCATGTGGCCTTCAGATTAGTTCAAGAACACTGTGTAGAGAGCTTCATGGAAGGGTTTCCATGCCTGAGCAGCTGCATCCAGGCCTTACATCACAATACAAAGTGTTGGAGTCATGAATCACACTTCTCCATCTGGCAATCCAAAGGAGGAGTCTGGGTTTTGTAGTTGATAGAACGGTACTTGTCTGACTACATTGTGACAAGTGTAACGTTTGGTGGAGGGAGGATTATGGTGTGGGGTTTTTTTTCAGGATTTGGGCTTGGCCCCTTAGTTCCAATGAAAGGAACTCAATGTTTCAGCATACCAAAGCATTTTGGACAATTTCACGCTTCCAACTTTGTAGGAACACTTTAGGGATGGTCTTTTCCTGTTCCAACATGACTGCACACCAGTGCAGAAACCAAGGTCCATAAAGACATGGATGAGCGAGTTTAGTGTGGACGAACTTGACTGGCCTGCACAGAGTCCTGCACTCAACCCAAGAGAACACGTTTGGGATGAATTAGATCAGAGAATGCAAGCCAGGCCTTCTCGTCCAACATCAGTGTCTGGCCTCACAAATACACTTATGGAAGAAACTGTTACAGTTAAACAGTGGGTCACCATCATATTAAATCTTATGGATTTAGAATGCGATGTCAATCAAGTGTGAAGGCAGATGAGTGAATACTTTTGGTAATATAGTGTTTCTGGTGCTTTGTTCAGAACATTTAGGGTGAGGACTCAGTGAAAAGCTACTGCAGGGGATGAACCCAAAGATTCATTTATAGAGAATAATCCTGTGCTGCTGATGCATCGACTTTCCAAATAAATTAAGAGTCATAGCAGCAACAATCACAGTCATGCATGCTTACTTTAGGGATTACTCAATGCACTAAGTTGTCTGATGCTAGTCTTAGTTTATCACCTCTGTGTGATTCATTTTAATACGTCATCACTGTGAAAGGGACCAAATGCAACAATAGATACATGTCCCACAAAAAGTTTTCAACTTAATACTACAGTGGGTATTTATTTATATATAGGTGCAAAACAGCATATACAGCATATACTATATCAATTAGCATTCATGGCACTGAGGTGACTGTGATTTTGGTGCTATATGAATAAAACTGAATAAACTGAATCTGGTGTTCTCACTTAATGATTATGCAAACAGCTCTCCCAGCCCCCACAAACCATGACACCCCCCCCCCCCCCCCCCACACACACACACACACACACACACACACAGACACAAATCCTTTTTTTTTTTTTTTTAATCAGTACATTTGTCTGATTTACTGTATAGATACTGTAAGACTGCGAGAGACTGAAAAAAATCCCATTTTTTAAACTATGCAATCAAGAAATTATTACCAACTGATATCTGTTTTATAAAATTTCTATATAATTTCTTGTGTAATCAAAGCAACAGCTTATACACCTCTGACTGCAGGGAATAAAACATTCAAAATTTACAGGAAACTGTCTTAAAATGTAGGAACTTCCTGATGCCTTTCCCAGCTTTCTTAAGATTGACCATAACTAAATAAATGAACACATTAATACTAGTAATCACTAGTTTTACAAATACTCTATGGACTGCATAATTTTAAAATGCAGAAAACTGCCTACCACAAATCACTTTTTCTTTTTAACTATAAAATATGTGTTCTGAAACCAGCACTCTGCACATCTCTGGTAAATCGTTACAGTAATTTTAAGGTCAAAAAACCTTTGCAGACAGGGAAGAGAGCCCAGACTATCGTTAGTATTACACTGGATTATTCTCTGGCAGGTTAGGCAATCTCCCACCCCCACAGAAGGACAAAAACTTCTAAACGCTCATCCAATTTTCACTCTCTGTGCCCAAGTGTGATTTTAAAACAGTACATGGTCCTCTTTGGAGGATAGAAAGTATTTACAGAACACTGCAATAAAAACAGTCTTCCTGTTTGTATATTCCTGTAGGATGACATTAAAATGAGGAATTGTTCCTTTTCTTGTTGTAGTGCTTGTTGTTCAGCTGATATCTATGGCAGGCTCTAATCTCTGTAATAAAATTTTATGGTCAGTGGTATCAAATGCTGCACTGAGCAGGACAAACAGAGATTAGTCCACAAGATCATTTGCAACCTTCACTGATGCTGTTTCTGTACTGTGATGAATTCTGAAACCTGACTGAAACTCTTCAAATAATCCATCCATCTGCAGATGATCAGTTAGCTGTATTACAAAGACTCAAGAATTTCTGAGATAAAAGGAAGGTTGGAGATTGGCCTATAAATAGTTAAGACAGCTGGTTCAAGTGACGCTTTTCAAGTAATGGTTGAATTACTTCCACCTTAAAGGCCTGTGGTACATGGCCTTTTAATAGAGATAGACTGACTATATTTAAGATCAAAGCATTAATTAATGGTTGGATTTCTTTGAGCAGTCTTCTAGGAATTGGATCTACAGTAATAGATGTGGTGATTGCTTGGAGGAAGTAACTACTGATGTTAACACAGAAAGATCAATTAAAGAGAGAGTCTAAATAAATATCAGTAACATTTAAAAAGCTGCCTCTCGCCTATGACAGCTGGAATTGGCTCCTGGTGTCACTAGCTTCACGTTTCTCAAAACAGAGGTGCCAGCAACCAGAGTTTGTTCCTCGGTGGGTGTGCACTGGGGGCTTCTGTTTAGGGCTACACTTCCTCCTCACCGTGGCCCAGCCAGCCTGATTTCCTGGCTGCTCGAGAGAGAGCTAACAGTGGCTAAGCTGGTACACAGTGACTGCAATGGCCTGGCTAGCTGTAGGATTGTTTCAAGGTGCGGAGCTGGGTCTTCATTTTCCCGTATCCTGGCCTCCAAAGCTACAAAAAGTTTACATTTATTACAAGTATCATTATTACTAAATTCGGCACACTGAGCAGGAAAGTGTGGAAAGGACAGATGAAGAAGCCATGCTGTTAGTGACTGGGCTGAGAGCTAAGCTAACGATAAGATACCCAATCCTTAAAGAAACACTAAGTCAATACTATGAACATAATTTACAGATGGTTCAGCAGAGAGTATGCTTTGGACAAAGCATGTGAAAATTACACTGAAATAAGTCATCAAAGATTATAATTAATCGAGCTACACAGATTAAACTACAAAAAGCAAAACACCACTGTGCATTATAACAGGAACACACAGCTCCTGTTATACTATGCACTGTTCTTGAGCTAATCTGAAGGCCACATGAAGTTTGGAGGTTGTTGTGATTGACTCTGCAGAAAGTTGGCGAACTCTGCACTACATTATGTGCCTCAGCATACGCTGACCCCTCTCCACTTTGTGGGTGAGTTGCTGTTGTTCCTCGTTGCTTTCACTTTGTAATAATACCACTCAATGTTGACTGTGAAATATTAAGTTGCGAAGAAATTTCATGACTAGACCACCACGCTGGAAGTCACTGAGCTCCCGAGAATGACCCATTCTTTCACAAATGTTTATGCCTAGGTGCTTGATTATGTACATCTGTGGCCACTGAAGTGATTGGAACACTGGAATTCATTTATTGTGTTGGCTATATATACATAAATATATAAAAACCTACTGGATATAGCAATGGTGGACAAGCAAAGGATGAAGGCCGTATTGATAGACATCGCAAAACCAAGTGATGGCAACACACAAGAAGCTTGACAAATACCAAGGGCTCAGAGAAGAGCTAGAAAGGATGCAGAAGGTGAAGGTAACAGTGGTCCCCGTGGTAATCGGTACACTCGGAGCAGTGACCCCCAAACTGGGATAATGGCTCCAGCTGATTCCAGGAACGACATCTGAGATCTCTGTCCAGAGTGCAGTCCTGGAAACAGCTAAAATACGGTTCAGGACCCTCAAGCTCCCAGCTGGGATTTTTTTTTTTTTTTTTTTTTTTAAATATACTCACTCATATTGTGATGTAGGCTATTTAAACAATGAGGAAAATAAGTATTTGATACACTGTAGGCCAGAATTCTTGCTGTTTAGTAGGTGATCAAATACTTATTTCATGCAATGAAATGCGAATTGATTTAATAATCATACAATGTGATTTTCTGGATTCTTTTGTTTTTTTAGATTCTGTCTCTCACAGTTGAAGGGTACCTATGATAAAAATTACAGACGTCTCCATTCTTTGTTGGTGCAAAATCACACAAAAAAATAGCAAAATCAGCAGTGTATCAAATACTTATTTTCCCCAATGTAGATCATATAGATAGATGTTTAAAATTGCTTAAATAAAATATATTAAGTACAGGTGTCTGTAATAGTCACTGGTTTTCAACAAACTATCAAAATGTTATTAACCCCAATTTAATTACAACAAAAAACTTGAGTTTTGCTTTAATTTTTTTACACATTAAATAACACAAAGAAGGCTTTGGAACAACATGAACAGTCAGTCAACTTTAAAATGTCTATGGGTATGAATGTCCTTGTCCTTTATAGTGGTCCATTTTTTTTGGAGTATAACATTTAATAGTCTTGGAATTTAAAAAAGTTCACATAATCTGGAAGGACAATGGGTTCTTTGGGGTCAGGGTACTACAGTATAATCAATTTTGTCATTCAAAAGTTGTTAAGGAACATCTTTTCTCCTGGTACTAAAGTTTGGATAAGATTTATTCCTATCAAGAAAATTGGTTCCTGACAGAGACTTTCCCACTATAGCAAGTGTCCGAAAGTTAAAATTGAAGGTTACTTCAGTTGGCAGTGAGCCTGTTCTCAGTTCATCTCCTAACCTGCTTCATTAACCTAACCTTCCTAATTTCCTTCAGGATCAATAAAGAATCCATCTATCTGTCTGTCTGTCTGTTAATGGGTAGATGTTTTTAATTTTTTCTCAGTTGACAAAAAGCTTAGTGAAATATGTTTAATCATACTTTTTAAAAAATAAAAAATAAAAAAAAGTGGAACCCAGAAGGAGCAACAGTATTGTGATGGTGATAGAACATAAGAGAACATTTCGATGATTGTGAAGTTTTTGGCATTTTTTGGCTTTCCTGTAAAATTGAGTGTTTTGTGTCCTCTTAAATCTCTCTCACTTCATAGCTTGTCAAGTGTTTTTTTTTTTTTGTTTGTTTTTTTTTTACTCTAAATTCCTATCATGCTTTCTCTTTTTCCCCTTTACCTCCCCCAACAACAGATCTAGCATTTCAGCTTCCTTGGAAAGTTATATGTTGCTAATGGAGAAAATAAAGGATCTGTCTTCTTCCTCGTGTGGTTGTGCAGATCTTTTGGACTCGATCTGGATCTAGAGCAAGGGATTTTTTGAGGTACCCTTTACCATTGTGAGGTAGGCCAAAACTGGACATTTCATACACAAACACATATCAAATTGAATTAAGAAAAGCTGAGAGAGAATATCACGTACTAATCCAGATTCTAATGTCCTTCTGGACCCAGGGACTCAATTCATGTTTGGTGTGGAGGGTGTTGGGATATTCATGATATATGCCACATATATATCTTATGTACGTTTACTTCCCTGAGAAATTTGTTTTTGATTAGAAGAATAACATAACTGATTAAAAATACAGAAGTTTATAATGTTCCGTGTCATCATGAACTTTGTATTCTGACTGTACAAAGAACCACACTGATGAAGACTACACAATGATAGAAATGGAGACTTTGAGGTCACCCTGTTGTTGAAATTCTCTGTTTTCCACATTCTGTTTTGAATAATGATGTAATCAAGACTGATATGCTGTGACTGTATGAAACTGTAAGCTGAATTAGAATGTGCCAGTACTTCATACCATCTCGCACGGGCATGGCATGCAGTCTGAGCCAGATATCTGTTAACTGTTTGAAATGGCTTTATTAAATTTAAAAATTGGACTCCGCATTCTTGTTTTGTGTAATTCCTGTTCGATAAACGAACACGCAGAAACCGAAAGGCTTAAGAAGCACACACTCTTATTATTTAAATTCCTTCAAGGGTAGTTTTATATGCTAACCATAATTACTACACTGTGTAATCACATCAGGGTTCCCAGTAGCCTGTGAAATCTAACTTTCTTAAAAGTAATTTTAATTTCAATTTCTTAAATCTGTATATGAAAAATGATTTTTTCCTATTTTTTTCAAAGTCAGTTTATGTGGATATTCTTTATGACTTCTTGAAAAGCACGTCTCTTGCCTGATAAAGTAAAGTCAAAAGTTTTAATATTAAAACCAGCTTCTCATTTTTGGTTGGTTGTAAGCCAGCCTGCCATTCACTAGGTTTACACTTCACAGCACCTGCATGCTATACACCTCCCTCCACTGGTGGTCTGCACCCTGTTACCTGCTATCCAAACAAAGAGATTTGCTGTCCCCTTGGTTTTGGTGTTAGTGGTTTTCATTTAGTGTTCGTGTACTCGTATAGTTAAGGCACCCACCCAACAGTAAATGATTCACTGGAGGAGGGGAGAGCAGCAGATGTGTGCTAACTATGACAGACAAGCTTGGGGAGTGGCTGAGAGTCCCAGGCCTCTAAAAATAGTGAGGGAAGCCCTCCATCCTTTGTTTTATTTCAGGTTTACCACAGTAAGACCTGGTGTGAAGGTGAAAATCAAACAATCCTGAATGACTGCACTGACATAGAACTGGGCATGATTCACTGATTGATCATTTGATATGACATCTTATCAGTGAGCCACATTCTAATTAAATTAATCTTTTTTTAAACTTTACCCCTCCTTTCTCCCCCTTGTCAAAAATTGCAACCGCAAATCATGCACAAATGAACTCACTTGTGCATGATTTGTGCAACCACAAATCATGCACAAGTGAGTTCATTTGTTTGGGATGCAGGGTTAAGGTCAAATCAATACTGGCAATCATTTCAGTTCAGTTACTAATTCATTCTCTTCTCATTTTGAAATTAATTATCGTTGTTTGAATTTGCATGATAAATCTACATGATAAGCATACTCAACAGCTGTAGAGCTACACATGCCCACCGCTAAAGACATACATGGTAGCTACACAGTAAAATCCAACTCGTGGGACATCTAACCCAGTCATCAGACTTTGACAAATATGACAGAACAAAGTAAGTTGACAGTTTCTGAGCAGTCACTGCAATCCTAAATAGACCATTTAACTTCTCCACACAGAATCATAGCTTCTTACCTTTTCCATCCATTTGAGGAAATTTGTTGATGCTCGTTGCTTCAGCCCGCCTTTCTGTCTTACAGGAGCAGCCATGTTTTGTTTTGGGGTTTTTTTTCCATAGAAAAAAATGGGTTTTAACATCAAAATAAATACTCAATTTACATCACAAAATGTGAGCACAACAGATTTGGGTAATTAAGTAATCTAATTCTTAAATCTATGCATACAATTTTTTTTTTTTTTGTTAATAGGAACCCTGCAAGGTTAATATTTTCCTAAAATCTGTCTTGAATTTTATGGTCAGATTCAGGGTTTGCAATGTATACACACAAGCTACTTGAATGCTCTTCAAATTTCAAGGCCCAGCAGAACTGTACATATGGTCATAAATCTTCAAACCCTGGTGCTGAATTGATTATACAGTGAATGAGATCACAATGTTGCTCATATTTTCTTTTTTTTTTTTTTTTTTTTAAGCCTGTCATGTCTGGTAGATCTTGCAAGCAGAACTGTGATCTGAATGCGTTGTTGTGCCAAACATATTTGCTATTTCAAGATGAGCTCTATAGGTTCTCAATAGGCTCTTCTTGTTGATGTTTTAACCCTTTATTTTATTTATCTGAGTTATTTTTTCATATACAATGTAACAGCCAGAGCTGACAGGCTGAAGAAAAGGAAAATAAAGAAAAGAAAAAGGGAGAGAGAAAGGGAGCAAAAAAAGGAGAGAAAAAAAAAAAAAAAAAGGGGAAAGAGCACAAGTCTATTAATCAGATAGTTCATCACTTTAACATAAAAAATACTATCAATACTTGCAAAAATAAATTTGTGTGTGAAAAACAAAACTAACAAAGCATGTTACGCACACCAAAAATTTTGTTGAGTTGTGATTGAGTGGGCGTTTGTGTCTGTGTCATGTTTGTGTCTGTGTCATGGAACGTACTTACCAATGAGGGCAAAACGCTGCAGCTCCACCCATCAGAAGCTAGAGGCAGGTAAAGAAAGCCTCAGGAAACCCAGGCCAACAGCAGCCCATCAAGAGCCAGGAAGACCCCCGGCCACTCAGTCCAAAGACAACCGCACACCCACCCCAGCAGACGCGAGAGGGTGGTCTCAGACGGAGCCCCCCCAGTCGAGGAGCAAGGGCTCCAGGGAACCCAAGGCGATGAGAAGCCAGTCCCCCCCCAGCGGCCAGCCCCCTGCACTGGCTGGCGGCAGGGCCCCAGGGCCCACGGCACCCAAGGACCGCCCGACCCTCCACAGAGCCCCCCCCCACGCCGAAGAAGCCAACGCAGCCCCGCACTGCACCCCCAAGGGGGGCAGGCCAGCACCCACGCCAGAACATCCAGCCCCACCCAGGAACCCTGAGGCACCCCGACCCCAGGTGGGTAGGGGGGAGTAGGCAACCAGCAAGGAGCGGCCAGGAGGCAAGGCACAAGGCCCAGACCCAGGTCCAGCCATACATACAAACACACCCACACACCCGTGTACACATTTATGCACAGATACTCATACATGCCCATACATACTTACCCACACACAGATATGCCATACATACACATTCACTCACCCACCCATACTCACGGAGACGGTGACAAATACACAAAGACACACATTCATCCATAGCTACCCACCCTCTGAAGACGGGGCAAGTGGAAACCACCCCAGGGCCAACAGCGACCCCAGGACGCCACCAGCCCGGTCCCCAAGGAACCACCCGACCCCTACCCTGGGCGAGGTGTAAGAAATCGGGGTGTAAGATGTCCCATCCACCCCTCCTCCTCCCCAACTTGTAGGTCTATGTGTTAATGTTTGTGAGTGAATGAGGTGTATAGGGTGCAGTTAAAATTGAGGGGACAGTTATGCCACAAGCACCAACTGTTGGTCGTCAGTGCTTGCCCACACTGCCCCCCCAAAACCCTCCACGTCTAAAGTGCAAATAAAATTTGGGGACAGACAGTGACGAGGATCCGAGTGGGGCCACCTCAGCGGCCCCACCTCATCAACCTCTGAGTAACATGCCTGCCCCAAAGGTCCTATGTGTATCAGGTTGTGAGTGTGTATGTGTTGTGAGTTATAATGACTAAAGTGCAATTAAAACGGAGAGGCAAGTGGTGGTGCAGCTCTCCACATGGCCTCTCCATCCTACATCTGTGAGTGATGTGTATTCTGTGTGTGTGTGTGTGTTTGTGTATGGGGAGGGGGAGGGGGAGGGGGGGGGCATATGACCAGGAAGAATCCTGGAAGAAGAGAGCCAGCTGTCCGCTGGCTCAATAGGCACCCCGACCTCCCACACCCCAGCACAGGGCAGGGGGAGGCGAGCCCGGGGCCGTGGTGACAGCATCCCGGAGCACTGCAGCACCCGAGGTTGGCGCCCTCGCCCCCGCCCCCACTGCAGAGGGCGGCCCGCTCCCCCTAGATGCCCATTCACTCAACAATAGACACAAACAAGTGACAGGACATACTGGCCTGGGCATGGAAATACAGTGCCCAGTCCCCCCCAACCACCCCACCGTGGCCCCATCCCCCACCCCACCCCCCCGCAATGCAGGCACCCCAGGGCCCCAAAAGCGCAGACCGGACATCCCGACGCCAGGCCAACCCACCCCACCCGGTGGCGCGGCCGGGACAGCAGAGGCCCCCCCCGCGCCAGGGGGGACCCACCGGGAGCCGGCACGGCCCCAGTGTCGGGGCCCCAGACCCCAGCCCCCAAGCCACACAGGGAAGACCAGCCAACCCACCGAGGGCCGGCACCACCCCCCCAAGCACCCTGCCCACACCCCAGGACCGAAGGCAGCATCATCCAAGCCCCCACCACCATCAACCAGGACAGGCACACAGACATCACCAGAAGGTCGCCCCAGGACTCCAGTCTCAGGAGGCTAACCAGCTACATAGGCGTCCGGAGTCCTCACCCACCCGCCTACAAAGCACATCAGGAGCAGAGCCCGCAGCCCACCACCCCCACTAAGTAATGGAGCTGAGCAGTGGGAACCAAAGAGAGTCAAATTCCTCCAATTTGTTTTTAGAAGAAGCAGACATTCTCTCTAAACTAACATGATCTACTAATAACTTTCTGTACTGAGTAATACATAGTTTATTTTTTGTCTTCCAGTTCATGAGGATCATCTTCTTAGCGATGCACAAGGCAGAAAGAACTATGTGTGATATATTTAACTCCATAATTAATTCACTGACATCACCTAAGATGCATAGTCTGGGGGAAGTTGGGATACGACAGCTAAACCATGTGGATAGATCTTCACAAATCCTCTGCCAAAATCTCTGAACTGGTACTGTACACAAGACCACAGAGCGTGTAGATGATTATCCTCTGAATTGCTTGTACAGTGGGTGCATATGTTTGAGTGTGTAAGGCCCATTTGGAACATCCTTTGTCCAGTGTAGTATGTTCTATGGAGAATCTTATATTGTACAAGTTGTATTTGGGGTCTTTTAGTCATTTTGAAGATATTTAAACATATTTCTGTCCATAAATTTTGATCCAGCTTGACAGAAAGATCACGCTCCCATTTTGCAATTGGGAGGGAAACTGAATCATCAGTTTTTATTAATAATTTATATAATTTTGATAACAATTTTGGGGTACAGAGGTTAAGAAATTCTGTTACCCAAGTAGGCATTTCTAGATTCAATTGATTAAGGTTAAATCTTCCCTGTAGGACGGACTTAACTTGTTGATATTCCAGAAATCTACCGTTGCCAATTCTATATTTTGATATAAGTTCTTGGAACGTGATAAGATTTCCATCTTGGATAATATGTTCTAAGTTATTTATACCCTTATCACGCCATAACGGAAAATTCAGCATTTCCTTTTTCTGACAAATATCTGGATTGTTCCAAATGGGTGTTAGTTTACAGGGGATAAGTGAAGACTTAGTTATTTTTAAAAATTCCCACCAGGCTGTCAGAGAGGTATTTATACTAAGGACTTTATAGCAGTTATGATGTTTAATACTTGAACTAATGAAAGGTAGATCTGAGATTTTTATTTTTCCACAAAACGCCTGTTCTAGATCCAGCCATGGGTTGTCTAATGAATTGGATTTGATCCATTTTGAAATATACTGCAATCTGCTGCTTAAGAAATAGTAATAAAAGTTTGGTAATTCTAGACCGCCACTGTGTTTTGGCTTTTGTAAAGTTTTTAAGCTTATTCTTGACGGTTTGTTTTTCCATAAAAATTTTGAGATGTTTGAATCTAGTGATTTAAACCAAGGAAGAGTAGGTTTATTAGGGATCAATGAAAATAGATAATTAATTTTTGGTAAAACCATCATTTTAATGGCAGCAACTCTCCCCATGAGTGATATAGGTAAACTGTTCCAACGTGTGAGATCATCCTCTATTGTTTTTAATTAGGGGATATGATTTAATCGTACCAAGTCTGAGAGCCTGGCGGAAAAATTTATGCCTAAATATCTAATATTTCCTGACTTTAGTGGGGTCCTAGAGGTTCTCTGGAAATTACAATTCAGAGGCAAAACTGTTGATTTACTCCAATTGATAGAGTAATCAGATATAGATGAGAACTTATCTATCAGTGTGATAGTCTTCAAAAGAGAGCCTTGTGAATTCCCAAGGAAAAGTAATACATCATCAGCATAAAGGCTAAGTTTATGGTCCATATTTTCAGTTTGAATCCCTTTAATATTTACATTTTGACGGATTGCTGCTGCTAGTGGCTCAATGAAAATTACAAAAAGAGAGGGAGAGAGTGGGCAGCCCTGCCTGGTGCCCCTCTGCAGACTGAAACTTTGGGAAATGAGATCATTTGTCCTAACACGTGCATTCGGAGAGCTGTGTAGTGTTCTGATCCAGTTTATAAAGGATGAACCGAATCCAAATTTTTGTAGAACTGCTAGTAAGAATTTCCAATTTACCCGATCAAATGCCTTTTCTGCATCTAAAGACACGATTGTCGTCTCTAATTTGTTAATAGAACAATAGTCTATTATATTTATCAGTCGACGTGTATTATTGGCTGAGTGCCGACCCTTGATAAAGCCTGTTTGATCTGGATGTACAATACATGGGGTAATACTTTCTAATCTTTTGGCAAGGGCTTTGCAAATTATTTTAAGATCTACATTAATGAGAGAGATTGGCCTGTAGCTGGATGGGAGTGTGGGGTCTTTGCCTGGTTTAAGAAGCAGGCTAATGTTAGCAGAGTTTAAGGTTGGAGATAAGATGTGATCATTCTGAATCTGAGTTACCATTCTGAAAAAAATGGGAGCTAGCTCAGACCAAAATTCTTTATAAAACTCGGCTGGAAAACCATCTGGGCCTGGGGCTTTATTATTTGGGAGATGCTGTAGGGCTTCACTAAGTTCAGACAATAAAAGAGGTAAATCCAGAGCTGCAGCCTGGCTGTCATTTAGTTTTGGTAGATTTATATTATTAAGAAATTCTTCTATTTCAGTATCAGATGGGTTAATCTGTGGTGAATATAAGGCTTCATAGAAGTCTTTGAAAGAGTTATTTATTTGTTGTGGGTCATGAGTAATAATACCAGTCGAGTCTTTAATAGAAAAAATAGCTGTTTTTTCTTTATTCAGTTTTAATTGGTTGGCCAGGAATTTTCCAGATTTATTTCCATGCTCAAAGTTTTCCAAACGCAGCCTCTGCAACATAAATTGTGTCCTTTTATCAGTTATTTCATTTAGCTCCAGTTTCAGTTTCCTCAGGCTGATAATTGTATGTTCTTGTGGTGAAGCGGCATAGGCAGTTTCTAAAGATTTAATTTTTTGTTCTAATTCTAACACAAGTGCTTTTTCTTTATTTTTCCTATGCGAGCAGTGAGATATTATTTTGCCCTGCATTACTGCCTTTCCTGCTTCCCAAAGAACACATGGTGATATTCCTGGAATATCATTATATTCTAAGTATGCTGACCACTCCTTTTTGAAATAATTAATAAAATCTTCTTCTTTAAGTAATGATGTATTAAATCTCCAGTTCCTGATTGGTGGTGTGACTCTTTTCTGTGTCAGAGACATAGACACCATTGCATGATCACTAATAGTGATAGGGTGAATCTGAGTGTCTGTGATATCCATCATCATGGAGCTGCTAACTAAAAAGTAATCTAAGCGGGAGTGAGATTTGTGTACTGGTGAGAAAAAACTATAATCTCTCAAAGTGGGGTGATGTGAACGCCAAGCATCGCAAAGACCAAAATCCTTCATGTACTGTTTAAGAATGTCTGCAGACTGCCAGTTCCTCTGACTCACTGCTGTACTGAGCCTGTCAATATCTGCATTAAGTACCAGGTTGAAGTCTCCTCCTATTACAAGTGATCTGAGAGTGAAGTGAACAAAGCATGAAAGAAGGAGGGGTCATCAACATTTGGCCCATATATACTAGCAATACATAAATCTGTATTCTGTATAGATAAATTAAGTATTATAAATCTACCTTCAGGGTCTATTGTACTGTTGCTAATGTTAAAGTTTATCTTCTTGTTAATCAATATAGCTACACCTCTTTTTTTGGAGTTATAGCAGGCTGAGTACGTGTGAGGGAACTGTGGAGAGGAAAGAGTGAGCACAGATGTTTTGGACACATGTGTCTCCTGTAGAAAAACAACATCTGCTTTTAAGTCTTTTAACCGATTAAAAATTTTTAGTCTCTTTTCCCTCGAACCAGCTCCGTGCACATTCCATGAGACAAATCTAAGTGTGCTCATGTTTAACCTAACTAATGGGCTGTTGTGTGCTCACTAAAGATGTGTGTGTGTGTGTACATATGTTCTGTATGTTGGCGTGTGCGCTTTATATTGATGTGTGCGTGTGTATGTGCGCTGTATGTTGGTGTGTGTGCGTCTGCGCTGTATGTTAGTGTAGTAAACTGTAGCATTGTAAGTGACGTAAACATATTGCTGAGTGCAGAAAGAAAAAAGACGTGTAAAAAGTGACCTAAGTGACATAAGAATGAAATTAGATGAGGGGAAAACAAAACAGAACAAACAAACAAACAAACGATCACGGCACTATGCTGACTCGTCGGCGTTAATGGTACTACTTAGACAGATTTAGACTATTTAGACTATTTAATGGTACTATTTAGATAGTTGAAAAAAAACTCAGAAAATAACGTTAATATGGACACAGATCACCTGATCGATCAGTAGAGCCTTGGCGTGGTGTTTTTGTCGCGGTAAAGCTGTCCGTTTACATACAGTTTGTCCACGGCGATGACAGCCCGGGAGCCTCCCTGCATGAACTTCTTCCGGATGGGGAACAGGACCTTGCGTCGCTCCAGGATCTCCTTTGGAAACTGGTCGTTGACGCTGAAGTCCGTCCCTCTCAGCTCCCGGCCGCGGCTCTTCACCAGCTCTTTTTCTTTGAAGTGTTCGAATTTGGCCACGAGCGGTCTGGGTCTGCGTGCTCCGGGTCGCTTCCCTCCCAGGCGGTGGACTCTATGGAAGGCGATGGTCTTCACGGCATCCTCCGGGAGCTTCAGGTGAGTTTGGATAAATTCCTTCACTGTAGCCTCCGGGTCCTCCTCTGCCTTCTCCGGGATACCTGAAAACACAAGATTTTCTCTCATGCTGCGGGCCTGAAGCTCGATAATCGATTCTTTAATTTTCTTATTTTCTTCTGAGAGCCGGGTCGTTTCCTCGGTGAGGGAATTCACCGACTCTCTGAGGACAGCGTTTTCAGCAGCCAGTGTTTCCACCTGATGCTGGCTGAACACGACTGACTCCCGCAGGGCCTGAAACTCCTTGTGGAGGATTTCAACCAGGGCCAAGCGGGCGTCAAAGCTGGACAATTTGTTATTAATGGACTCCAGAATGCCCACAATATTGGTGGTGGGTGGCGAAGTTGCCTCTGGGGAATCTTCTGGGCGGCTTCTTTTTGTGGACGGCGTTGCTTTGCTGGTGGAGGGAGTCGGCGTCTTGTCGGTTTTCCCCATGACGACTCGCTCAAAACACCCGTCGATGTACCGCAGCAAACTATCCAGGTCCTCTTCACCGTCCTCCAGATTGTTGAAAATAATTTAAGTTAGGCTAAGAAACTACCTATATTTTTTAGTTTTAAGCCTGTCTAGTTATAAATTGGCGAAAAAAAAAAAAAAGGCTAATCACGCAAATGTTTGCAGATAGAGCCACGCCGCCATTGACGATACTGCCGGGATTCACAAAGTCTCGCGTGACTACAGCATAGTCCCTCTCTGCTCATATTTTCGATGCTTCAGGTATTTGTACTGCTGTGGGAACCTAAATGTTTTTTTCACTTACAGGTTTTCAGTCATCATTCATAAATGGATAAAACCAAGTCATTGCATTTTTAAGTTAAGATGCTTAAAGGTTAGAGTAACGATTAGGGCTTGGTAAGGTGTCGTTATGGTTATAAAATTAGAATAAGTGTCCAGAAAATTAATGAAAGTAATGTCCTCTGAAGTCATCGATTCACGCTTACATGACCCTCTTTGTGTGTGTGTGTGTGTGTGTGTGTGTGTGCGTGCGTGCGTGCGTGCGTGCGTGCGTGCGCAAGAAAGGAAGGTTTAAGCAGCTTAGATTAACACTGACTTAAAATTCAGGCTTGGATGTTGATCATTCTGAAAAAAGGGGGGCTCTGGGGAGCAATTGCTTATTGTTTGAAGGGATTTCCATAATCTAAAAGATGATTATGTTGTGGATTCATCTATACTGGACTGCTCAAAACAGCCACTGGAAGGAAAACACTAAGCTATATTGATCTGGGACAGTGAAGGTTACGGCCATCAATCAGGTGGCACACTGTTCTCTGTTCTTGTGCCAGCTGGAGCATTTAACCAAACCTTTCCTCTACTTTGGCTATGACTCAAGAGTGCTTTCTTTATACCCACTCACTCTGCAGAGCCCTGGGATTACTCTCTGCCTCAGTGGACAGTGTTCATTTGAGGTGCGATTTATTACTATGACTCTGTGGGAACTCCCAGCCCACAGGGAGTTACTGTGGCTGGCGACAGATACAGTGCTCCATTCCTCTCCCCAGATACTCAGGCTTGGAGCTGGCCCATGAGAAAACTAAGCTGCTAACCCCCTGACTATTACAGGAAAGGACAAGGTTCATTGAGTCTCAGAAGGGGAAGTCTTTTGGGACATTTTGAAGGCAACATCAGCTCTTCCTCTCAAACCCTGCCATTCTCCAGTTATTAGTGCAGCTCACAAGTTTCAGTCATTATTTGTGCAGAGATAAAACCTCACAGCATATGGATCAAGGGACCAGTCATGATGTTGCTGCTCATACTGAAAATAAAAATGGGCTGATTATAATCCAGCTGACAGTTCCAGTGCAGTTTTAATCAAACAGAATGTCTGTATTGAATCACAAGGCTGTGAGATTCCCAGTCCATATGCAATCAGTCACTGCTCTTAGGGTTCTCCCTGAACTTTAAACAGTATGTCTGATAATGCTGGAAGATTTTACACCCTCCCTCTCGTACTCACTATATTCAAGAGAAAATGAATTTTTAAATCCCTGTCCTGATAAAAGAAAAGCCTTCCCGATTAGATCAATTAGTTTGAGAACCTAATGACCAAAAAGGCAAAATTTACTAGGAAGATCAATAACTTTTGGCTATGCAGATAGAAGAGCAATTTGTAGTCGACTAACACACCAAAGGACATCAAACCATCAAATGATGGCAATGATGCTATTTATGGTTCAAATGCTAATTGGTTGAAAAGTTTGCTTGAACAGGAAAATGAATCGCAGTGGAAATCAGCAGGAAGAGGAAGAAGTGCAAACAATGGTCTCATTGGAGGGTTTTGTTTTCATCTTTCACTTTGATTTCACTACAAATTACTTTTTTTGTATTCTGTGACTTTAGTCTTCTCTGCAGCTGGAGCTAATTAAAAAAACAGCTAATATGCCAGGACATTAAAGACACACATACTGCATGAGTCAGAACTTTATGCTTTCTCTCAGATAAAGTGAATAACACTGATGAGCTTAGTGTGTTGTCTAAAATGTATCAGACAATTCATGAACAGACATTTCTTATAAAGCATTAAGAGACAAAATTGAAAAGATTATTTTTTTATTTCGCATTTTGAGTATAAAGTAAAAATATTGATAATAATGTTGACATTATCAATAGAAGGTAAGTGCAGAGCTTCCTGGTGTATATGATTAAGTAATGTCATACTTGAAAATCTGTTTTAGTAACAAAGAAATATTTTATATTTATATTTTGAAGAGACTGAAGAATACTGTGTTCAGTTAAAAAAGAAACTTGGAGGAGGATTCCACTTGTGTGTGTAGAGAGGGTTAGCTGTTTAAAAAGACACGAGACAAATTATATTGTTTTATGCAAAAAGTGGGGCGCTCAGGTAGGCATATCATCTGAGATGTGGACATTACTGCATTTGTATGATAAACTGAAGCTATACAGTTGAATTATTGTGTTCATAAACATGGACCAAACTAATGGCATATGAATTTTTTTAAGTTAAACTGAAGCCATGTGGAATAGTATCAACAGTTTTAGTTGCCATGTTATGTGGATAGAAGCCTCCTCCACATTTCCCTTCATGATAGCACTTCAAATTTAGTATCAACATTATCACTTTATATTAGAAAAAGTATTTCAAAGTTACCAGTGAGTTCAGAGACTCCTCCCTAATATTCCTTTATCAGTGTCACCCCTTCGTCCCCCTCTCGAATTCTCACAAGGTGGTAGGCATTTCGCAAATCTAACTTGGTGAAGATTGAGGCCTCACATAGTGGCTCAAAGGCAGAGCTGATCAGCGGTAGGGGATACTTGCTCTTTACAGTGATCTGATTTAAACCTCTAAAATCTATACAGG
The DNA here is from genome assembly GCF_007364275.1 of Archocentrus centrarchus. Classification (NCBI taxonomy): domain Eukaryota; kingdom Metazoa; phylum Chordata; class Actinopteri; order Cichliformes; family Cichlidae; genus Archocentrus; species Archocentrus centrarchus. Next base: position 2,710,911 of record NW_022060264.1, on the reverse strand, counting down.
GTCTAAGGCCACCATCCTTTTTGGAAGTAAAAGAACCCTGCCCCCACTGGAGAGGAGGCGGGTCGAATTATCCCAGCAGCTAGGGATTCTTTTATGTAGGATTCCATGGCCTCCCTTTTAGGGCCTGAGATGTTGTATAGACGACTAGAGGGCAAAGAAGCCCCCGGTAGGAGGTCAATGGTGCAGTCATATGGTCTGTGTGGAGGCAGTGAGCGGGCTTGTTCTTTACTAAAGACTGGTTGTAAATCATGGTACTCACTTGGGACTAGGGACAAATCAGGAGTCTCAACCCTAGTGAGCTTCAGGGAACCTCCCTGAGGAACAGCTGAATGCATACAGTTAGCTAAACAGAATGGACTCCAACTCTACTCTCCCCTCAGCCCAATTTATGTGTGGGTTATTAATACGCAACCATGTATAGCCCAATACTACAGGGGTGCCTGGTACCTCGAAAACAAAAAAAATCTAACCTTTTCCTGGTGATTGCCTGAAACTGAAAAAAGAAGGGGTTCAGTTTGGTGGGTGATACGGGCCAGCGGCTCGCCACTTAAAGCAGAAACCGAGATAGGATTGGAGAGGGGACACATAATCACTCCTATCTGCTCAGCAAATTTCTTATCTATTAGGTTTTGTTCAGCACTGGAGTCGACCAAAGCGTGGGTGAGAACAGCATTATGCTTGACACACAGGGTAACTGACAACACTAGACGAGGAGGGGAATCTTGCTGGGCCCCACCCACCAGGGTCCCCGAACTCACTAGTAAGCTCTCCCTTTTGGCTGGCCCGGGCAGTTGGCCACAATATGCCCACCCTGCCCGCAATAAGACATAACTGTGCGGAAAAACGTTCCTCCTCAGGTGTTAAAACCTAGTTCGACCTAGTTGCATAGGTTCCTGTCCCGTCTCCCCTGACACCTGCAACTGAGAGAGATTAAAGGCCTTTACACACCGGACGTGTAAATTCCGTGCGAATGTTTCGTGCCTTAAAAATATTTTTCGGACTCGCCTGTTCTTAATGCAGCCGTTCACACCGACTGCGTCATTTCACAGGACAATTTTGCGGCATTTATTTTTTCGAATCAAGTTCGATTTTTCTGAGTTTCGCAAGCGAACAAACAGATCTGACCAATCAGAGGGCTTCATTTAGTAACATGTGAGCTCATAGCTCAAAATGTACTGAATATACAGTGATGTGGGAACAGTAAACTCGTACTATTTTAGCTCAGACACACAGCTACACGCTGTTCTGAGTCAGTCGGCTCTCTGATATTATTCTCTGCCTCCTCAGATGCGATCTTAACTCTGCCAACAAGAGTTCAAACTGTCCCACTGACATCCTGAAATATGCGTGAAAGCATCCGTGATGCAGCTTCAAGTCCAGGATCAAACCATGAAACTCTCCCTGCTGCTGCTTTCTTATGAGTTGGATGAACCCAGAATCTCTGTTTCTTCCTTCTCTTGTTTAGAGACATCAGGACCTCATTACATCGTCGCTTGATGTTGGCTTGATGTCACCGTGCGTTATATGAAGACAATTTAGTCGCAAAAATGCAACGCATCCAGTGTGCAAATCGGTTACACGACAGGTTCGCATCCGAAAGATTCAGAATTTTGTGTCGTTTTTATGCACCGCATCCAGTGAGAAATGGCCTTAATGCTTCAAAAGAAGCTGGCTCGTCCCACGAGACCAAATGGTCCTTCATCCTATTGTTTAATGTTTGATAAAAGACCCCTTGCAAGGTATTAGTGGGCCACCCAGTCTCGGTGGCAACCGTGCGAAACTCAATCACAAAATCCGCCACACTCCTAGCTCCCTGCCTGAGCCGTAATAATCTCCGAGCTGCATCTCCCTCAGAAGCAGGATGGGCAAAAGTCACGTGAAACTCCCTCAGAAACTGTTCACAGGGGAAGGTGCGGATGTCATTATGCACAAAAAATGCCTCTTGCCCAGGCTTTACCTTTCAATAGGCTCAGAACAAAAGGACAGCTTCATAGCATCACAGGGAAATGCACTCTGAGAGTGAGCCACAGCCAACATTGCATAAGAAAACCCTTCACTCAATCTGCGTCACCAGAAAACGGCTCCTGGATCGGAGAAGTCAGTCTCATTCCCCCCGTTGACGCCGCTAAAAGACCGGAGCATTACCACTATTCGATTCGCTTACAGGGGTGGCGGGTAATAGCTGGCCAGACTGAACAACAGGGGACAATTTCTCATTGGCTGCATGTAACACTAAGCGGTTCATGACTGTTTTATCTCAAGCTGCTGTTCCCCCAGGAATTTCAAAACCTGTTCGTGTTTGCTTAATCTAGCTCTTTGCCTGGCTAACGCCGCTCTGCTGGGTCCATGCTGGCCAGAGCGTTCTGTCATGCCAGAGGGAGGACCCAGAAGCAGACTTGGAAGTCGAGTGTAACAAACACAAGTATCTTTATTAGTCTACTAAGTTCACAAACTCAAACAACTTAAATGCTTTCAGCAATCGAGGAGAACACAGGAACTTCACAAGCTGCTCACGGGCAGTTACCGGGGAGTTTAATTGGCAAGTGAGTAATGTCTAATCAGAGGGAAAGAGTGGTTAGTGTATGGGGAGAGGAAGGGAATATTATACTACTGGCACTAGAGAAGGAAAGGGTGATTAGAACGGCTTACTAAGAGTACACGTCAATTCAGTCCTTGAAGAAGCGGCGGTGGGGGTGGTGATACTCCAAAAAAGTCCAAGGGGGGAGCAGGCAGGCTGAGGGCTGGGGAATCCGTGAAGTAAGAGAAAACCTGATGCGGGAATGCAGGAAATTGTGCGTGATGAATAAATCCACAAAAGACACACGACACTCAAAATCTGACACCAATCCCAAATGTAACAAGAGGAGGCTAGAGGCTAGTTACCCTACTGGAACATTACCACTCTGGCAGAGACAGGAGGCTCAAGCCGGTTCTTAAAAAGTGGAGGAATTGCTGATGAGCACCAGGTGTGATGGTCGCCACGGAAATCACCTCCAGCTCCACACTGCAGAGGAGGAAACCCAGCCACTGAGCGTACAAGGAGAAAAGAAAACACCACACCCACACCACAACAACCTGAACCCTGACAATCAGTTCTTGTAATCAATGTGTTGGGGTGTTTTCATACCTAAAATTCATGACAGTTCATGTGTTTCTTTTCACAAAGACAAAGCCAAGTAAACCATAAAACATCACTACAAACATTAACAATGATCTCTCATGAGAAAGCACTTGGTGACAGAAGGGAGGAAGAACTCTCATTAAGAGACTATGAGCAAGACCAAAGTCCTTGTACAAGCAGGATTCACAAATGGAGTGAGACCTGATAGGAACCTACTTTTGAAAACTTTACAAACCACAATTAAGCTTACACTCTGAAAGAGAACTTATTTCCTTATGTTAAAGATTTAAAACTAAATTTTGGAATTAACCGAACCCCCAATGAAGACCAGCTAATATGGATAAAATCTAGTCAAGAATGAATAGACTGGCTTCAGTGTCTCTCTGAGATAGCATATGCCTAATTTTAGAAATGTGGTGGAAATGAAGGAAGGCAGTTGTAGAAATGTGTTTAGAGTAGAAGCCACTCAAAGTTGCCGTTCTCAGCCGGCTGGAAGTCCCCCTCCTTCTTCTGGGCGTATCTACTTCCCAGCATGAAGGTTGTATAAGTGTATAAGCACTTTGAGTGCTCATACTGAGTAGAAAAGCGCTATATAAGAACTAGTCCATTTACCATTTACCATGACCACACCCCTTTCCCTCAATTGCAGTGTGTCACCAAGAGATGGCGCTTTCTTCACAAAAACTTTGACTTCTGTGATTCACAAATGTTTTGTTACTATTTCATGCTGAAGTATTTTCACTGTCTGAAATAAAGCTGCAACTAGTAGTGAAACAAGTTTGAGAAAATCTAAAATAGATGAACACATTTTTAGTCAGTATGACCTTTCACACATTTTCCACTGCAAATGACCAAACATTCTTTTGATCAAATTATTTTTGTGAATCTAATAAATAAGTAAATGAATAAATAGTTTTGTTTAAGTAGCACTGCACTGAGCAATCTAAGCTTTCTCCCTTTTCAGTCTCCTGTTAGAAGTTCTGCATGAAGTTCCATTTTTATCAATTAAAATATTATTTTATAAGCTACCTGCTAAGGGTAGTTTATAATGTGCCATGGGCATTAATATGAACACCCACCGCCTCCTCCCACTTCTGCTCCCTGGTGTCAAACCTGATTTGCATGACAGTATTGTCCCAACTGTCCTTCCACAATCAGACAGATGTGCCTTCTCAGGTGCCGTTTACACGAGACCGTTTTCATTTTGAAACGGTGTCGTTTTGATGCGTTTCGGCCTTGCGTTTACACGACAACGGTGTCGTTTTGATGCGTTTCGCCCTTCTGTTTACACGACAACAGAGTGAAAACGATGTGTTTCAGAAACGGGGTCCAGAGTGGAGCGTTTCAGAAACGCACCGGCTTGCGTTTTCGTGTAAACACTTGAAACCGGGGTGATTTGAAAACGCTCGACTCGCACATGCGCACTATGGTTGCGACGGCCAGTTTTTCGCGCACGCGCAAACTGATAAACAGTACTCGCGGATTCACGAGTGCTTCTTATGCTTTTCTTGTGTTTTTACCGTTTTGTAATTCAGCGTTGTGTGCAGCAGCGATCCAACCTCATCATCGGTCCACACAAAACCTCTCACATTGGCCGTTTTGTAAGTAATGAACAATTTGCCGCACTACCTACTGTGTCACTCCACGCATGCGCGTCTTGCGTAAACAAACTTTGCAAAGAGAAAACCAACGCCAACTTGTGGCCTGGCATGGGAACTACATCGTTTTCATCGTTTCACATGTCCTCGTGTAAACGCGGATCGTTTCTGAAACGCCATCGTGTAAACGAAAGGCTGAAACGCATCAAAACGACACCGTTTCCAGTGAAAACGGCTTCGTGTAAACGGCACCTCAGAAATGTGTACTGAAGATAAACTGATTGATACTCACGAATCTTGCTTTTTGTAATTTTTTAAAAGGCTCTTAAAAGTGGACTATGAATTACTCAAAAATGGCACTTAACAATTGGTTTTATAGAGTGATGAGCACAAATTGGAAATTTTTGTTCAGATTATAATCTATGTATGGAGGAGATCAGGAGGGAGGTGCAACAGTGAGCATCTACAGCTGTCTGTAAAACATAGTGCAGATTCTGTCAAGGTTTGGGGCTGCATTTCATCCACTGGTGCTGAGATCTTGTCAAAAATCTTTTATCAGCACAGAAAAGTCTCAAACAAACGGGCACTGCAGTAAAAGCATGCCTGGATAGCAAAACACACAATGGAAACTATCAGTCATGGACTGGCCTCCCCAGAGCCCAGACTTCAGCATTATTGAAGCAGTGTGGGAGCGTCCTCCTGACAGTGAAATAACAAAAGGCAGAAACATCCAAAGAAGAGCTTTGGATGACCTTCAAGAAGCCTGGAGAACTGTTCCTGAAAACTACTTAAGAAATTACAAAAAGCTGCCTCAGAGAGCTCAGACTGTGCTGAAGAATAAAGGAGGTCATACCAAATACTGGCTTTCAGGCTCCATTTTGAACCTTATAAACTGCTTTCATATATATTTCAATAAATGGCTGCACCTGTTTCCTGTAAAATATAAAGAAATTAGAGATTTTGGAGTACTGAGCCACCAAATTAAAGTGAATTAGACCAGTGTTAACTTTATGGAGGTGGGGGCAGGGAAACGGTCTGGGTGATGTGACTGAGAGCAAAGCTCATGGTGCTTTCCGGAAAAAGGGACGTTCAGAGACCACCAATAAAAGCCAGCTTGGAACACTTTATGAATTCCGTAAATTTAAGGTTTTCCAAGCTGACATTCAGTTTTTGGCTGTTTATTTTCTGGTGTTGAAACCGCGAGTTTCTCCCGAGTAAAGTCGATGCTCTCATTATTGCCCCAAGTTAACAAGAATGGTCTGAGTGACAAAGTGTCGGAGTTTTCCTGAATGCATCCAAAAGTTTAATGACCGACTTTTAGCAGTCGTGTTCGCTCAGAAATTTCTACAGACACAGAGATGGTGAAAAGGTTCTCTTACTTGTCTGCAAAGGTAGTTTCTGCCCTTAAAATCACTGTAGCGATTTACCAGAGGTACGCAGTATTAATTTATTTTATCCAAAGGTGCAGACACTCTCTTTTGAGCGCCGCTTTCAGAGCGCGATTTTAATTTACAGAAAAAGACAGTGGTTTGTAGCAGGCAGTCAACTACATTTTAAAATTATGTAGTCTATAAATTATTTGTAAAACTGGTGATAGAACATCATGTAATTAGTGTGCTTATTTACTTATTCATCAGGTTAGGGTTATTCAGACCGAACATTAACGCCCTGTTCACTCTCTCCTACCTGTGAGCATGCAGTTTTTGTACCTATAAATAAATAAATACTGCAGTATTAGGCTGGACACTGTTGCGGAACATGTGGCTGTTGTTGTATTTGGTCGCTTTCACAGCGGCATGACTGCGATCGTTGCCGCTGTGACTGTTAATTTGGAAAGCAGATTATAGGTCAACAAGTCATTTACAGCCGTTTAAATACAGCCAATAATTTTCTGGCAAATACCAGAAATAGCTTTTTGGCAGACGATCACTTTTTGGCAGAATACTAGCCCGTCACCAGCAAGGGATTATTCCCGTAAATGTAAGAGCCAAATCTTTGGGTCCCTCCCCTGAAGTAGCTTTTCTCTAAATCGTCACCCTTAATGTTTTGAACAGATCTCCACATCCAGTGGATGATCTCCACATGTCCAGCTGTTAAATGTTTTAGAACTTTTTGCACAAGTTGCTGTTCTTTAATGAGGAGGTTAACGGCAAAATTCACAACAAGTGTTTGATCCTCGAATCGCCCAATAAATGTCCTGGTTCATGATGAGGACGACTGTTTAAACACCAGCTCTAATCGAACCAGGACATTTATTGGGCGATTGGAGGATCAAACACTTGTTGTGAATTTTGCGTTAACCTCCTTGTTACAGAACAGCAACTTGTGCAAAAAGTTCTAAAACATTTAACAGCTGGACATGTGCATTCAAAAGCTTAGAGAAGGTCACATTAAGTTCACCTGTAAAGCTTTGAATGCATTTTAGGCTCGTCCTGAAATTTCACCCAAAAGCCAAATATCCCTAACTTTTTGTGACTAGTGTATTTCTGCCATATTTCTTTAGAGCAGACTATACACTCACATCATTGCTGTCGTATAAATGTGCCGTTCACTGACAGAACTCAGCAATAATCAATTCATGTTTACATTTCGGATTTTCTTTTTGTTTAGAAGTGCGGTTAAATAATCGTTTCATGCTTACATGTTCATTATTCAGCTTGTACAGTGCCTACATCGTCTACTTTACTGGCAGCAAGCAAATATTTATATCAGTGTTTTACAGAAAGGTTCAACATTATGATTCTGTTAGAATCATGGAACCAGTCCGGCCCCGAATCGGCCACGGTCCCGTCACCGATCGGCCGACCATTTTGAGTGGCTTCATCTGTAATTATAATCTGCTAATTGAGTGTAAACATGTACAAGTGAGCAGCCAGTGAAACATGTAGACAATATGGAAAGCAGAGAACACACCCACTGTGCCAGACAGCTTGCTTTGTAAGGATTCAAAGCTGAATTACATTTAGGGGTGAAAATATCAAACAGCTCTCCATGTCCATGATGGAGGGGTGATTATGGTGAAAGTTGAAGCACGCAGCCATGAAGAGCAAACTGCTCCCTTGGAAATTTCTTTTCACCTTGCAGAGGGTCCTCTGCAGTTATCCTCACTCAGGTAGACTGCTCAACCTTTACTGAGTTTGCTGCAACTTACACCACAGCTCATTGCAGGTCAGAGTTTGATTCATTTGATCAACTTGCACTAGATGACTCAAACAGAATGTAAAAAGAGATAGAGCAAGTAGCTGAAAGTGTGTGTGCACGTGCATGTGTTAAAGTGTGTGTTTCATGCCCGAGTGTTTCCAGAGGCAGATGGCTAAGGGGAGGCTGATGCAATATCAGTTTCTTTTGCTGTATGCGTGCTAACATGTGCATGAGCTTTGGGATCATTGGTGGGGAGGTTTGTAGAGGTGTTTGGGGAGGTTGCGCCTGTTTGTTTGATTGTTGAGTGACAGGGAGCCCAGGAGAGACGTGCCTCACTAGTTCGACTGGTGCCTCAGGGCTTCAAGGTCGACAGGATTAGCATTTTAAAATCTCTGCTTCTCAGATTTGAGAATGGGAGGCAGTGGTTGAGTGGAGGGAACCTGGCTGATTCAAAAATTGGGTCTACTGCCTACTTTCAGCTGCCCCTGATCTTTTAAAATGTGTGGTATAGAAAAAAGAGTGGAAGTTTACCTGTCTCATTACACCACATCACACAGTGGGACCAGAATGGCTCAGACTGACAGCAAAGAATCATATTAATTTTTGTGTAGTATTTCATACTTCTGCTTTTCTTTCTTTTCTGTCATGTATAAACTGTTACAGTGGTTGATGCTCATATTAAACATGGCCAAAGTTAACATGGTCAACTTATGCAAAACTAACCTGTGAGCCCAAAGCTCAGGTTTCAGACTGCCTGAGTACAGCAGTCCCACCCATGTTTTGTTTAAATCTTCTGTTTGCAACAGGCAGCCAATGAGAAGATATTGGCTTAAAGAAAGAAGGGCTTTAAAGGGAGAAGAGGTAAAGCAGTTTGGATTCACCTAGACTCAGTATAAAATAAATAAGGAGTATTTTATTAAGGGAAAAACCTACCTGGCCCTATCTGAAAAAGTAACTGCTCCCAGTGTTAAATCATGAATTAACTGTGATTAATCACATATTTCGTGGAAAGCTAAGTTCCATTTCACTAACAACACCCAGGCCCGATTACTGCCAGACCTGTTGAATCAAGAAATCACTTAAACAGAACATTTCTGACAAAACAAAGTAGGCTGAAAGATCTCAAAAAAATGTCTCTCTCAAAAGAATGTCTGGCCATCAGTTTGTGCCCTGAAGAAATTTGTTTAATAAGCTGAAACATATACATCTGACAATTGTGCAAAAAAACCCAAAAACTTTATTCTGCTAACTCCTCCCTAATATTCCTTTATCAGTTCTACAAACCGCTTGAGCACATTATCCATGATCCCTCTCTCAAAAAACAAGAAATCAGGAAGGAGGCAAATAATTTTTAACAGCAAGTTAAAAAAAATGTTGAAGCAAGTCACAATGTTTTTAAAATGTCTGTAATTCCTAAACATTTATGCAATGCTTTTGTTAAACAAATACAGTAGTGAGGAATTTAGCCTGAGTTAATTAGTGGATAATGGACAAAAACAGGGATGAAATTATCAAAATTGTTGCGTAATTTCCATCCATCCATTTTCTTCCGCTTATTTCCTCGATACTAAATATTCCACAGTCAACAGTTAGTGGTGGTATAACAAAATGGAAGCAAGTGGGAATGACAGCAACTCAGCCACAAAGTGTTAAACCAACTAAAATGACAGAGCGGGGTTGGTGACCAACTGCAGAGTCAATCACTACAGACCTCCAAACTTCATGCGGCCTTCAGATCAGCTCAAGAACAGTGCACAGAGAATTTCATGGAATGGGTTTTCATGGGCAAGTAGCTGCATCCAAGCCTTACATCACCAAGCACAATGCAAAGCACTGGATGCAGTGGCGTAAAGCATGCTACCACTGGACTCTGGAGCAGTGGAGATGTGTTCTCTGGAGTAAATGAATCACACTTCTGTGTCTGACAATCTGATGGAGCAGTCTGGGTTTGGCAGTTGCCATGAGAACGGTACTTGTCTGACTGCATTGTGCCAAGTGTAAAGTTTGGTTGAAGAGGGATTATGGTGCGGGGTTGTTTTTCAGGAGTCAGGTCAGCCCCTTAGTTCCAGTGAAAGGAACTCTTAATGCTTCAGCATACCGAGACATTTTGGACAATTTCATGCTCCCAACTTTGTGGGAACAGATTGGCGATGGCCCCTAACTGTTCCAACATGACTGAACACCAGTGCACAAAGCAATAAAGACAAGGATGAGCGAGTTTAGTGTGGACGAACTTGACTGGCCTGCACAGAGTCCTTGAACTGAATTGAAGACAGATGAGTGAATACTTTTGGCACTATAATATTTTTGCCTGGTTCTTTAATATATTTTTAAACTACTTTATGGTTTTTGTTTTTGTGGAAAATGGAGTCTATAGATACATTTGCTCACTTTGCATTGGTCTTAAAGAAAAAACAGTTTTTAGGCCTGGCAGAGGGCCACATTAACCCTGCAGGGGTTAACCTAAATTAGAGTTTCGTCAGTACTTTCTAAACATCTTTGTTAATTTTTTTTCATCAAATCATAGCAAAAATTGTTAACACCAAAAAAAAAAGGTGCTCAAAACTGTGGTGTTTACCGTGTTTACTGTGCCTGTTTTCTGTGCAGCCAGCCGATCATGTGGCATTGTCAGAAAAAAAAAAAAAAAAAGACTGGACTTTTTCCCTGTAAAACTACTGCATGTGATGAATTAGTCAACATGCTCTGATGTTTGTGACAATCACAAAAATATTGAATATTTTCTACCTTTTTTTTTTTTTTTTATCCATTTGTTGTCATTTTGTGTTGATATCATTGTAAACGTAAAGATGAATGCAGCCATCCTTGATTTCACCCTCTGGTGGTTATGATATCTTGAGGTGAATGTTTTCACCATCTTGGCACCAATTGCTGCTTTTTAACTCCACTGTGTGTGATGATCCCTCACTGACCTTTGATCACACATGAACAAAAGAGAAAAAAAATATATATTTTTTTTTATTTTACACTTTTATTCATGTGATACACAGGAACATTCAACTTCAAGCTGAAGAAATTTTGGATTCAGAACTGCTTAACAGTTTACAAATCTTAGAATTGAATAAGATTTGTCCAGTATTTGTGTATAAAAAGAGAGCTAAAAAATAAGCATTCGGTCGCTTCAAATAGTCTCTCTTTGCTCTGAGGTTGTTTTTATTCAGTGTATAGTGCTTAGAGTCTAGTCACAGATTCTGTTTCTCAGGAGTAAAATCCGGCCTTGAGATGTGAAGTGGAGGGAGGTGGCTAATTATGGAAGAGATGTAATAGTTTGGATATCTCAATATACAACTGATAAAACATAGTATATACAGGGGCAATGTTAGTCTCTTTATTTGTTTGCTGTGAAACTCAGGGATAAAACAATCTCTGTGCATTTAAATTATTTGAAATTCCTCTGAACACCTTCAAACCAAAGCTGCACAGACTGGTGTTTTTCCACAGGAAATTCTGAGCATCAATCATTTAATTATAATACAAAATGTAGTATAATGCAGTCAACATAAATACATTCTGTCTGCTTTTGTTTAAGCAAATAACCTCTCTAAATGTGCATGTGTCAACATGTGCCAGTGTGATGATGAATTTGTTTTTTAAGTTAATTTACCAACCACTGGACTTTAACAGCACAGATGTGTTTCACAGAGATCTCCGCTCACGTTCAAAACTTTGCATTCACCTAATCTGAACCTTATTTAACCCTAGATAGGTCACTGGTGACCTGTTTGAGGTTAAGTCTCGTACTGTGACATGCTGTTGGATTTTTGTTATGCATTTGAGTAAGGACTGACTTTGTTTACCTCTGTTATGGCTACAGTTTGTGTACTTTGTGTTGTAGTCATTTCCTGTTTTTATTACTGCTTTGCCATTTCTTTAACTCCTCTGTCCTCCTGCCTGTGACCTGGAATTCACTCTCTGCACATCGTTTCAAAGAATGTCTTAGTTCCTAAAATGGGAACTGAACAATGGAGCACTTACCCGAGGGTCTATGATCAAGAATTCACAGGTGTATTTTTTGTGAATGTCCCAAGTGGTTTTTTTTGTTGTTTTTTTTAACCCTTGACACGTCTACATGTTTACCCCTCTGAATTTGTGTGTGTGCATATTTTAAAAAAAAGGTACCAAATCTTCATATTGTGGCACATTGTGAATTTAAGTAGCCATAAATATGGGGGATCATAAAATATAACTGCAGTTACAGTTTTATGATGCCGCTCTACCAACCCTCATATGTAATTAACATCACTTGAGAATTATTTCAAATGAAAATGTCAGGGTGAAAAACTCATTCCATATGCCAACAGCTTTTGTACACTGGCTGAACCATCTCCACGGCGTCAGATGGAAGCAAGACCAGCCTATGGAAAATTACCTTGGTGATTATTATTATGTATGTAGTTGCCTATCAGATATAATGACCATTCATTAGCTGTAAAGGAGCTATGTAACATGTATTTAGCATTGCCAGCTTTGTCATGACTCCTTCAATGTCATTATACTGATTCTGAGGGATGCATATGCAGGTCCAGTACAACACACACAGTATGCAAAACAACTGTTTTACAATGAGCTCCATTAAAAATTCTTAGCTGGCAATTTGGATAATTCAGCAACAAACACACTGAATTTGCCATTATCACACAAGTGTATGCAACATTATTTCTAATGGATCTTGTTTCCAGTTAACAATTTTAATTCAAACCATTTTCCATCGTCTCCTTCGAAACCTAAACCTCAGTTTTGTGCCCATGGTGCATCATTTGCATTTGAACACACTGCACTCATTTCACAGCATTTCATCAGACCTTGGTGCTTTTATTAGTGCAGCTCACATATAGTAACAAGCCCTAAAACAGACAGGTATGTGTAGACTCTTTTTCCTTCTAAGCTGAACTCATGTTGCCTGGGTGTATTTTCATGCATTAGTATTCCATAACTGATGCTGTAATTAGTGATACAATTAATGCTTATCGCATGTGTCATGTAGGCCTTGAGCAGCTCAGCCCCTTTGGCTTTCCACCCTCATCATTCTGCAGGGAACACAGAGCAGGAAGCGTGGAACTAGTAAGAGCAAACTAACATGAGAGTAGAGTGGTTCATATTTGAAAAATTTAGACTGTCAGGATTGCATGTGAGTATTTACATAATTGAGCAGCAAACCTGTGGTTGCTGCTCAATTATGTAAATAAGACTAGAAGAGTATAATGAATTCAATTCAGTTTTATTTATATAGTGCCAAATCACAATAACAGTTGCCTCAATGCACTTTATAATGTAAGTTAAAGACCCTACAATAAGAGAAAACCCAACAATCAGATGACCCCTCCTATGAGCAAGTACTTGGCGACAGTGGGAAGGAAAAAAGCCCTTTTAAAAAAAGAAGAAACCTCCAGCAGAACCAGGCTCAGCGAGGGCAGCCATCGGCCATGACCGGTTGGTGCTAAGGAGCGGGAGACAGAACAAATGACATGCTGTGGAAGAGAGATTAATACTAATTAAATGCAGAGTAGTGTATAAACACAGAAAGTAAAAAGGGGTGAATTAGGAAGAAACACTCTCTAGCCCACAGCAGCCCAGACCTATTGCAGTGTAACTAAGGGAGGGTTCAGGGCCACCTGATCCAGCCCTAACTATGAGCTTGATCCAAAATGTAAGTTTTAAGCTTAATCTTAAAAATAGAGAGAGTGTCTGTCTCCCGAATCCAAGCTAGGAGCTGGTTCTACAGAAGAGGGAAAGCTCTGCCTCCCATTCTACTCTTAAGTATCCTAGGAACCACAAGTAAGCGCTCTATTAGGGTGATATGTTACTTTGAGGTCTTTAGGTTAGAATGGGGCCTGATTATTCAAGATCTTGTATGTGAGTATTTTAAATTCGATTCTGGATTTAACAGGGAGCCAATGAAGAGAATGAATGTTCATTTTCAAGATAAAACTGTTAAATTCCAGTTTGTTGATGTAAATGCATATCTAAAATCTGGTGCACTGAGTACAAAATGACACAAAAATGTCTTTAATTTCACATGGATTTGTTCATTAAATAACAGATATGTTGTGCCATCATGGAAGTTTTTCACCAAAACAATCGTGGGGAAAAAATTGGATAATTTTTATTATTCCATCCATCTTCTTCCACTTATCCAGGACCGGGTGCGGGGGCAGCAGCCTAAGCACACTGAGCAGGAAAGCGTGGAAGGGACAGATGAAGAAGCCATTCTGCTAGCAGTTGAAAGCTAAGCTAATAGCTACTTAGTGTAGCTAGCAAATCCCTAAAGACACAAGAAGTTGATACTATGAACAGAATTTACAGGTGACTGAACAGAGTATGACTAGATTGTGCTTTGGACTTTTGCTGCCCCTTTTTTTTGTCTTGTTTGCTGGCTAACTGATCACATTATAACCTCAAGTTATAATGTGTGACTTAATAAGTGAATGGTAAATTGACTGGTTCTTATATCTACTCTACAGAAGCACTCAACTCATGTCTACTTACCCATTCATACAAGCATTTCCTATATCTAAGTGCTTTCTGTCTAGCAGTCATACATCAGAGTGTGTTTAATATCTTGGCCAAGAATTCTTTGGCATGCAGACTGGAGCAGTCAGAGATTGAACCCCCAACCTTTCAATTAGCAGATGACCTGCCCTACCTCCTGAGCCAAACCCACCCTTAGTAAGTTAAGTGGATTAAGATTATGAATTTGGGGAGCCAGTTGAGCTAACAGGGCGAACCATAAACCACAAGGCCAGACCTGAGGCCATTTGCTGACTCTCTCTCTCTCTCCTTTCCTGTCTACTCTCCATTACGTTATCTAATAAAAGTTTTTAAAAAAGAAAGAAATGGCCACATAATAATGTTTTTAAAAATTTAAACATTTAGCACGGTGGTGTGGTGGTTAGCACTACTGCCACACAGTTACAATGACATCTAGAAGGTCTGGGTTTGATTACACCTTGGCCCAGGCCTGTGTGGAGTTTGCATGTTCTCCCCTTGTCTGCGTGGGCTTCCACCCACAGTCCAAAGACATGCACTTACTGGGGTTAGGTTAACTGGTCACTCTAAATTGCCTGTGGGTGTGAATGGTCTGTCTCTCTCTCTGTGTTAGCCCTGCGACAGGCTGTTGACCTGTACAGGGTGTACCCATGTCAGCTGGGATAGGCTTCAGTGACCCTGAACAGGATAAGCAGAAGAGAATGGATGGAGGAAACTTTTAAGACTTGCATCCAGAAAACTGAGACCATTATTACTGTATTTTTCGGACTATACGTCGCTCCGGAGTATAGGTTGCACCAGCCAAAAAATGCATAATAAAGAAGAAAAAAACATATATAGGTCGCACTGGACTATAAGTCGCACTTTTTTTTTGGGTGGGGGGGTTGATAGAATCCGAGACCCAGAGCAGAAATACCATCTTGAACGGCAATTTAAAATAATAATGGATTAAAGAACAGGACGAACACGGTTACGCCTACGTTACGCTAACGTAACACATTCAGCTACATGACGCACAACGAACACGTGTTCGGTATGTTAACGTAACATTAAGTTATTCAGATAACCATAGCATAAAGAACATACTAACAAGTTAACCAAACCATCAATCCATTGAATTCTTCATCCTCGGTGTCACTTCTAAACAATTCCGTACACTCCGTAGAGGAAGCGCCGCTTCCTCTTCTGTGTCGCGTTAGTCAGACTCGTCGTCAGCTGCAGTTCCAATTATTCCAGCCTTTCTGAATCCCAACAGGATGGTTTGTCACTGAAGCCCATGTTTTCTTGATCCATCCAATGACTTCCAGGAAAGTTGGGTGGCGCATTCTCCCAGTTGCCGTTAAGCTGTGCTCTCCATCCATCATCCACTGCGCCCACAGGTTACGCAAGACTGCCTTAAAGCTGCAGTTCACGGAGATGTCAAGTGGCTGGAGTATTTTGGTTCATGTGTTATAAATGTCACATATACGTCGCTCCGGAGTATAGGTCGCACCCCCAGCCAAACTATGAAAAAAAGTGCGACTTATACTCCGGAAAATACGGTACACTACTCAACAACAAAACTGGATTGTGGTTAATTTGTGGCTCATTTTTGAAGGTTCCTACGATGAGGAATTTCAGCCACCTGTTGTTCTGGCATGCTGTTGACAGCACTGAAGATTCTGAAGCTTGAAAAAAACAAGTGACTGGACTTCTTTAAGATTCTTGAGGATATTTCACCTCTCATCTGAAAGGCTTCTTCAGTTCTGAAGAAGAAGAGAAGTCAAACACCTTCAAGAAACTTAAAGAAGAGCCTACTGTGACCTGGATGACTGAGAACCTACACAGGCAAATAAGCACTGGAGATTGTTTGTTGCGCTTTTATGTGGAGGGAGACATTTTTAAAAGAAATGCAGAAGATTTTCATGTAAAAAAAAAATACCCATGTACATGTGGACACTGTTGTAGTGTGTACATATTTCATTTTTTTGTTTGCTGAATTTTTGGATATGTTTTTTTGTTTGTTTGTTTGCTTTTTGTCTTTTTAACTTTCTGGTTATACTAGCAATGCATTTCAGTTCTGCGGTACTGTGTTTTGATTCCTGTTTAACTTCATTGCTGTTTCTTTGGTGACTTTCAGTTTTGTGTGTTTATACTTTGTTTTTATTTTATTACTACTTTCCTCTGTGTTTGCCTCCCTCCCTCCCCCGATTAATAACTAGTCCAAGAAGTGGTGCTTCTGGTGGTAACTTACTAGCTTATGCTAAAACAATAAACAAAAATATGGGGAATCATCGAGGAGGCTCCACAGCAATGTGTCTTCATCTTCAGTTGTCATGACACCCTTTTATGACAATGAACAGTGTTCTGGCTTCAGGTCCAAAATGGAAAATTACAAAAGAACGTGAAAATAGGTTGAATAACTGACCACACAATCAATTACTCTCTTTGTTAAAATTTAATGAAGGCATTTCAATGAAAGCACAGGATAATAATAATAATGAATAAGGTGCACAAGCATAAAGGCTTCAGATTTGTTCTATTTGTTATTTTAATTGTATTTCAATTGTATTTCAATATTTCTTGTGAAATAATATATACATAGCATTTTAATTTTATTTTATTTGAAATACCAAAACAATGACACATTTTACCAAAATCTCATTATGTATCATAAACACATGGAGAAACGTGTACTTGGTTGAGTCTCAGTGGTCATCAGTGTATAAAACTCATTTTGGCCTGAAAAATGCACACTTGAAAAATGCACACTCAGTTGAACTGCAGGAAATCAGTGAGGTAAAGTTTTGCTGGAGCATGTACCCCACCACAGTCTATGACACATTTGTCAAACTGATTAATGGTCTGCTGGTAAATAGCGCTACTTATACTACAAATCCCACTATGCACTGCAACAGCTGTTACACAGGTCAAGACCTGTGCACTAACCTATTGAAACATTGATCAGTGGTCAGGGGATAAATAATAATACATTTTATTTTAAGCACCCTTCATGACACGCAAGGACAATTTACTTTAAAAACATCAGTCAGCACTTTTTAAGCTATTCTGCCAAAGCAGACTTTGAAAACAGGGATCTTCAAAATAGGTGGGAGGCAAAGGACCTGATTGCTGACATCGGAGGTAAACCCATGTGTCTCTTTTCCCCACCTGCGATGTGCAGGGAAAAGAGTGGATTGGTGGGACAGATGCGGGAAAAGATTCAGAGGGAGCCCTGCACAAGTGAGCTGACAGTGCACCACTGTATCACACACCAGTGTGCGCAGCAAAGTCCTGAAGACAGAATGTGTCATAAGCACCGTAACACAAACAGTTAACTTTAAAAGAGGCAAAGGTTTAAATCATCGACAGTTTCCGTCTTTTCTGGAGGAAATAGCTTCTGAATTTGGTGATGTGCCTTATCACACAGGTGCCATGAGCTGCCTGAGGAAATTTGTCAGTTCATGGAAAGTATCTTTACCCTTTTGTATTACTCCAGGATGTTTGCTATACCATGCATTCCTGGATGTTTACATCAGTAAAACAGGGCCGGTGCAAGATGTATATCTTCATTGCTGATTGCCAGTATACAAACAATTCAGTTCAATTCAATTTTATTTATATAGCGCCAAATCACAACAGTCAGTCACCTCAAGGCACTTTGTATTGTAGGTAAAGACCCTACAATAATACAGAGAAAACCCAACAGTCAAAACGACCCCCTATGAGCAGCACTTGGTGACAGTGGGAAGGGAAAACTCCCTTTTAACAGGAAGAAACCTCCAGCAGAACCAGGCTCAGGGAGGGGCAGCCATCTGCCGCAATCGGTTGGGGCTGAGGGGAGGGAGACAGGACAAAAGACATGCTGTGGAAGAGAGACAGAGATTAATAATAATTAATGATTAAATACAGAGTGAAGTATAAACAGTGTAAATAAGGTGAATGAAAAGAAACAGTGCATTATGGGAACCCCCTAGCAGCCTAGGCCTATAGCAGCACAACTAAGGGATGGTTCAGGGTCACCTGATCCAGCCCTACTGTAACTATACGCTTTATCATAAAGGAAAGTTTTAAGCCTAATCTTAAAAATAGAGAGGGTGTCTGTCTCCCGAATCCAAGCTGGAAGCTGGTTCCACAGAAGAGGCGCCTGAAAGCTGAAGGCTCTGCCTCCCATTCTACTCTTAAGTATCCTAGGAACCACAAGAAAGCCAGCAGTCTGAGAGCGAAGTGCTCTGTTGGGGTGATAAGGTCTTTGAGATAAGATGGGGCCTGATTATTCAAGAACTTGTATGTGAGGAGAAGAATTTTAAATCTGCTCTCTCTTTCTAGTCCCTGTCAGTACTCTAGCTGCAGCATTTTGGATCAGCTGAAGGCTTTTCAGGAAGCTTTTAGGACAGCCTGAAAATAATGAATTACAGTAGCCCAAACTAGAAGTAATAAATGTATGAATTACTTTTTCAGCGTCACTCTGAGAACGGATGTTTCTAATTTTAGAAATATTACGCAAATGCAAAAAAGTGGTCTGACATATTTGTTTAATATGTGCATTGAAGGACATATCCTGGTCAAAAAGGACTCCAAGATTTCTCACAGTGTTACTGGAGGCCAAGGTAATGCCATCCAGAGTAAGTATCTGGTTTGACACCATGTTTTTATTTTCAAGTATTTATTTTAAAGGACCATATTGAAGGAAAGCCGGCATAATCAATCAGCATAGCTGATTTATACAAATCTTTTTCAAATGGATATTGCGGTTGCTACGTCGATACACGTTTAAGCCAAATTCTGACCTCACCATCTAAAAGTCACAACAGAAATCAAGACTTATCAGATCAGGTCACAAATTTCCAAATCTTCTATTGTTCAATTTTGGTAAGCCCATACAAATTTTAGCCTTGGTTACTCGATTTTAGTAAAGTAGAACCCGTTGTAGTCTTCTGTACACCACTGCATCTGTTCTTCATCTGCAGTAGTCATCTACTTCAAGGTTCAATTTGTTGTGTAGAGATACTCTTCTATATAGCCTAGTTGTAAATTATTTGAGTTACTACTGCCTTCCTGTAAGCTCTGAGCAGTCTGGCCATTCTGGCATCTGACATCATTAAGCATTTTTTTTCTAGATAACTGGATATTTTCTCTTTTTCAGACCTGTAAACCATAGATATGGTAGACCATCAGTTTCTAAAATACTTAGACCAGCCCATCTGGCACCAATAACTATGCAAAGTCACTTGACCCTCTGGGGTTGACAGACACGCTGGCACGTCCAAATAGCATTGCCGATTTAAGATGATGTAGCAGCAGGATGCTGCCTCGCTGAGGCTCTGTGTTAACGTGAGTCAAAAGTGCATACTTCAAACTATGTACCAGTTTTTAAATTGCTAAGATAGGCCAAGGAAAACCAGAGTCATGATCAATAATTTACACCATTCTTTTTCCTGTATATTGTCCTCACATTTAATGCACATTTCGTGCAGGAAGAAACAGCAAAAAACAAGATCTTCACTAGCAGAAAGTGCTTGGGAATAAAAATACAAAAGAATTCACAACATCCTCTTACTCTTAAGGCTTCAGCATACGAAGACATTTTGGACAATTTCATGCTCCCAAATTTCTGGGAACAGTTTGTGGATGGCTTCTTCCTGTTCCAACATGACTGTGCACAAAGCAAGGTCCATAAAGACATGGATCAGTTAATTTGGTGTGGAAGAACTGGACTTGGCCTGCATAGAGCACTGACCTTGCCCTGACAGAGCACCGTTGGGATGAATTAGGGTGGAAACTGTCAGCTAGGTCTTCTGGTCCAGTATTAGTGTCTGACGGCACAAATGTCCTTCTGGAGGAATGGTCAAAAATTCCCATAAACACTCTCCTAAACCTCTTGGAAAGCTATTATAGCTGCAAAGGGTAGGGCAATTTCATGTTAGACCCATATGGATTAAGAATGGGATTTCATTCAACTTCATATGTGTAAGAAGGCAGATGAGCAAATGCTTGTGGCAATATATTGCTTCTCCTTACCTGCCAACCTTTTGCTTGTCCCACTGTTAACAGTCTTCCACAGGTCTTTGTGAGCTACTTTTTACCTTTTCCTCCCTCTAATCCATTTTCTTCCCATATGATGAGAGCTATATGCTATATGCCTATCTGCAGCAGAGCCTGTCTATTATTGTGGCTCTTTTTATCTTCCATGTTTGCAACTTCAGCAGCCCTTCCAAGATTGCTGTCAAAATCTATTCACTTGGTTAATCTTTTTTTTTTTTTTTTTTTTTTTTTTTTTTTTTTTTTTTTTTTTTTAGCCTGTCATGTCTGGTAGATATTGCAAGCAGAACTGTGTTCTGAATGCGTTGTTGTGCCAAACATTTTTTCAAGATGAGCTCTATAGGTTCTCAATAGGCTCTTCTTGTTGTTGTTTTAACCCTTTATTTTATTTATCTGAGTTATTTTTCCACATACTATGTAACAGCCAGAGCTGACAGGCTGAAGAAGAGGAAAATAAAGAGAAGAAAAAGGGAGAGAGAAAGGGAGCAAAAAAAAAAAAAAAAAAAAAGGGGAAAGAGCACAAGTCTATTAATCAGATACTTCATCACTTTAACATATAAAAAAATACTATCAATACTTGCAAAAATAAATTTGTGTGTGAAAAACAAAACTAACAAAGCATGTTACGCACACCAACAATTTTGTTGAGTTGTGATTGAGTGGGCGTTTGTGTCTGTGTCATGTTTGTGTCTGTGTCATGGAACGTACTTACCAATGAGGGCAAAACGCTGCAGCTCCACCCATCAGAAGCCAGAGGCAGGTACGGAAAGCCCCCGGAACCCCAGGCCACCAGCAGCCCACCAAGAGCCAGGAAGACCCCCGGCCACTCAGTCCAAAGACAACCGCACACCTACCCCAGCAGACGGGAGAGGGTGGTCTCAGACGGAGCCCCCCCAGTCGAGGAGCGAGGGCTCCAGGGAACCCAAGGCGATGAGAAGCCAGCCCCCCCCCAGCGGCCAGCCCCCTGCACTGGCCGGCGGCAGGGCTCCCGGGCCCACGGCACCCAAGGACCGCCCGACCCTCCACAGAGCCCCCCCCCACGCCGAAGAAGCCAACGCAGCCCCGCACCGCACCCCCAAGGGGGGCAGGCCAGTACCCACGCCAGAACACCCAGCCCCACCCAGGAACCCCGAGGCACCCCCATCCCAGGGGGGTAGGGGGGAGGAGGCAACCAGCAAGGAGTGGCCAGGAGGCAAGGCACAAGGCCCAGACCCAGGTCCAGCCATACATACAAACACACCCAGACACCCGTGTACACATTTATACACAGATACTCATACATGCCCATACATACTTACCCACACACAGATATGCCATACATACACATTCACTCACCCACCCATACTCACGGAGACGGTGACAAATACACAAAGACACACATTCATCCATAGCTACCCACCCTCTGAAGGCGGGGCAAGTGGAAACCACCCCAGGGCCAACAGCGACCCCAGGACGCCACCAGCCCGGTCCCCAAGGAACCACCCGACCCCTACCCCGGGCGAGACGCAAGAAATCGGGGTGTAAGATGACCCATCCACCCCTCCTCCTCCCCAACTTGTAGGTCTATGTGTTAATGTTTGTGAGTGAATGAGGTGTATAGGGTGCAGTTAAAATTGAGGGGACAGTTATGCCACAAGCGCCACTTGGTTAATCTTTAATCTCATCTTGCTACTGTAGTTTCCTACTGACTGGTCGTGTTGGGAAAATCTTGTGGTCAGGGTCCATTAAGATGTCCTCCCATCTCCCCCACCTCACTTTTTGGTGCTCTTACTATAGCCTTCTGTAGGTAGCAATGGACTTTGCTAAGTGATAATTTTAATGTCTTGTCCTTAGGTTAATTCCTTCAGGGCACCCCAGTACCTGGCTAACACAGCAAGCTTTTACTCTTCAGATGGATACTTCTTCTCTACCGAAGATAATGTATAGATCCACAAAGTTACCATACCTCCAACCTTGTTCCCCACAATCACCACAGGGTCGTAATCCTGTCATTTTTTGAGGTTGAGCTTCAGTCCCGCTGCTGTAAGCTGCTCCACTACTATCTGCAGTTTCTCCCAGTCAGTCTTGACAATTCTGCAGCCTGTCTAGGCCCCCTGCATGCTCTGGGTTTACAAGTAGCCCAACAATAACTGTTTAATTTGCCAGTGTCTTTAGTGTCATAGAGTCATAAATTTTTAAAAGGACTTGCTAGAGTAGTCACTAGGTTCTCTGTCCATGCCTCCAGCAATGGATTTGCCCACCATCATATCCATTGTGGAGTACCCTTTTTCTCTTCACTTCTGTGGGATTTGCTATCACCACCACTAGTGCACCTTCAAGGGTCCCCTTGGAACAATAGATGCAGCCATCCCCTGTTGCAATGCTTGCACTCATTCATTAAATTTGTTAAAACATACAATTGCATTGTAAATTGATTATCAATAGCACAAACTCACACATACACACATTTCTGGAACTGTTACAACACAAATGCTATGGCAAGGGGGAGCCAGGACAACATGTCGGGGGAGATATCATCATCCCCACACTCTGAGATTGGGTACCAAACCCAAATAATAACAACTAGTATGCTGAATACCAGAGCAGCTGACCTGAAAAATAAGATCTCCCTGTTTTGCTCTGACTGAGCTAAACTTGGTTATATTTTAGTTTCATCAGAATTTAATTGCTGCCCTTATTACCCAGTTAAGGTAGTCTGCCTAAAATAAGTTTTTTTTACAGTATGTCATGACTTTCTTTTAGAAACAACAATTTATAAATCTTATTATTATTTTTTTAAATGTGTATAGGGCCTGGATAATTTGAAGAAAATGAAAATTTATGCACTTCACCAGCTATTTCCCTGACAACTAACATTTTCAAAACCTGCTTCTCTTCACTGCAGCTGGCAGCAGCTTTTCTGCAGTTATGGCCAGACAGGAAGCATTTGTCTGAAATTATCTCATCATGCTGTTAGACTGACTGTCCCTTAAACACAAGCAGCAAACTATAGGGCTGAATCTGTGATATGAGCTGAAGCTAAATCAGATGGGCGAGACATGAAGACAAGCACTGCATTATTTTAATATTTTAAACTCCAGTTTTACCTAGAAATCATCTAGAAAAAATATAATCTTATGCCTATGAAACTATTATCTTTGGTATTTTTTTTTTGCAGATTCAGCTAAAGAAATGGCAACAAAATATGTGTTGCTTTGACAGGCTGCTAGTAACAAAGTGCCTAAATATCTAAATACACAATTTAAAATTGGTTGTCTGCTATATGGAGATACAACACTGGTTCGTCTCTTGAGTTTGGTGCCTTCTTTGTGTTTAAATAAATCATAAGTCAGTGTTAAGTGGCTTAATGGCCCCACCGTATTTATCAGATCTTTTAAGTTTTTTTGTATATGAGAGATCTTTGAGGGCCTCAAATCATCTTTTACTAGATGTTCCGAGAACCAGGTTAAAGCATTGGGGTGATCGGGCCTTTTCAGTGGCTGCACCCCGACTCTGGAACAGCCTTCCTTTAGATTTTCAGCTAATTTCTGATCTGAAAATTTTTAACTCTAAACTTAAGACTTATTTGTTTAAACGGGCTTTTAATACCATGTAGTGGAACGATTGTGTGTGTTTTGTGATGTAATGTTATTGCATATTTAATGTAATTTTATTGTAAAGTGCTTTGGTCACCTTAGTTGGTTGTGTTAAGCGCTATAAATGAAGATTGAATGAAGGAACAAAAAAAAAATTCTCTGAAAATGGTCAGGTACAAGGACTGGACTGAAAATGAGTGAAAAAGCAGCCAATGTCCAAAAGAATTTGAAAGACCTCCAGAAACCCTGAACAACTATTGCTCAAGACCACTTTAAAAAAAGAGAAGTAAGGGGTGACAGACTTTTGCATAGTACTGTAGGAGCTGTGATAATATTTGCCATGTAGCATTAGCTTATAAAGGGAGCCAACTTTCTAATAACATGGACAGTTAAGACTCATTCAATTTATCTTCTACCCACTCACATCCCTAAGGGTATTTTTTGTGTATAACCTAGAACCTGCAAACTCCACACATAAAGGCCGTAGCAAACCAGGAGGTTTGAACCTTCTTTCTTAGAGAGTGACCTGTCCACAGTGTGTCCTGCCTCCTGCCCTATGACAGCTGGACTAGGCTCTATTCTTCTACATATTGAAGCTTACAGGCTCTGAACAAAATCTGCTGATGAAAATATCCAACAGACTTCTGTCTTGATAGTAGACATGGCAGAAGGCTCAACATCTGAGGGTGGGAAAGAAAAGTGTTGTCTGATATTTCATCCAGAGAGAGGAAGTAGGTGTCATTGAAATGAACAGCAGAGAGAGGCTACTTATTACTGAATAGACACACGAATCAGTGTCTGGTGCTTTGCATGTGGTCGTCTCACAGCCAGCAGGAGGCTGCAGACTGAAATGAATATTTGTATTATGGTTCAATATCATAAAACAGTTGAATTGTAATACAGCTTTTAAGTAGTACTTGTTTTCAAAAAATATTAGGAATGGTTGTCCATGTCTGGTTTTGGTCTTAGCAAGGTAACATAAGATTCACTTCTTAGCAGGGTATGTCAACATGGTAAATTATCTTCTTCAGCATGCTGAGCATACTGCCTTTCTTTGGCAGGTTTTAGAGGTAAACCACTGATTAAAGCACTTAAATATTTTTGCTGATATACAAGTATGCTTTTATTTATTTATATTTGTCTTTTGTTGTTTTACACAGCTTGTTTGTTTGTTTGTTTGTTTTTATTGCCAGCTTTCCTTTCTAACTTTGGCTACAACAACTGTATTTCTTTCAAAATGGGTTATGTGCTAAACATTTTTCTGTTGGTCTAATATTAAAGATTCAAAGAGCTTTATTGTCATTTTTCTCATGTGAAACATGACAGGAATGAAACTTAGTTTCTGAGGTCCCTCCTGTGCAAGCTGCCTTTTTTTTAAATATTAAAATATATTTACAAAAAAATAGAATAATTTGAGAAATACAATATATAGATATCTAACTACAGAGAAAAGTGATCTGGTACCTGAGCAGTTCGCACTGATATTGCACATCATATTGTCAGGTATTGCACTGTCGTAGTGTAAGAGCGATGACTGGCTGGAGGTATCTACAAAAGTATCTACAAAAGTAAAACAGCTTTTTTTAAAGGCAAAGGAACACTGTCGAGAGCTCGAGAAGCCACTGCCTGTCTGGGCCATCGTATTACAGTTTGTTCTTTGGCAAAATTTGCTGCTAGTAGACTTGTCCATGTTTGAATGTGGCCATATGCTGCAATCACCACCCTGGCAGTGAGTTATAGAATAGAATAGAAGAATAGAATGCCTTTATTGTCGTTATAAATTGAGATTGGAGTTATTAGTTTGTTAAAGTTATTAGTTTGAATTTAAATGTAAAACTTGTGGCTTGAGGTGTTTTGAAGCTTATTACACTTTCATAGGTGGATAGTAGTGTAGCAGTTAATGCATTTAACTTATTGATGAAAGATTCATAGTTTGACTTCAGGAGGAGACATAATACCAGTCTAGTGTTGGGCCCAAGACTGGATAGATGATGGTGTTGCATCAAGAAAGGCACTGACAAAATCTGTGTTAAATCAAACATGCAAATCCATCCGCTGTGGTGACACCATGGGAAATAAGCGAGCAGCCAAAAGTGCCTACACTTCTATTGATAGAGCAATGTCACTGGATAGATTTGGTGTAGATGCTGCAGCAACTCTCTAACAACAGTTAGAAAAACCATTTAGTATGTGACTAAAATAAAACTCAACTGGGATTGGCCTAATAAAAAATGTAGGGGAATAAAATTACTACACAGTACTTGCTCTGAAATGCAACTCAGCCCATTGTTCAGTGTTACCAAAAGAAAAATGAAGAGAGAAATGACACGTTCTCAAATTTGTCTTGACAGTATTTCAAAAAGTTTCCTTGAATTCAACATATAGACCCTTGTTATTTTTAAAGGAGTCTTATAAGGTGAGCGAGACAGCTGATTCTCCACGTTGAAAGGAGCCAGTGAGGTGTTTCATGAGGTGTCTTCATGAGGTAAGGTCTTTTGGGAATATAGATAATACTATGGGGCAGACCCAGGACAAGCTGATGAGATTATGTCTCCCACCTCTGCTTAAGAGAGCCTCTGCTTCCCCCTGGGAACAGCTGAAGGTGTCTGGGGAGCTTGAGGTCTGGGTATCTCTTCTAAGACTGCTGCCTCAATAAATGGTAGAAAATGGATAGATGGACAAAATTTTTGGATAAAAGTTGTTGTCAGTAATTTCACTTTTTTTATGATCTAAATGATGGAATCAGCCCAAACAGTGTGTTCAGAAATATCTGCCCCTTATTTTATCTTGGCCAGTAAAACACAATTTAGGCAAAGATGAGCCAAAATGTTCCAGTAACATGCTGTGACATATGTTTTTCATAAAATAATTGGTATTACTTTAATACATTTGTGGGCGTCTCACAAAACCCACAAAGACAACTTTGCCTGTTTTCTTGTTCCACAATGCATTCTTTTTCTTCTTAAAAAAAAAAAAAGAATATATATATATATATATATATATATATATATATATATATATATATATATATATATATATAAGGGTACTGGAGAGGCTCAGCAGGGGTCTTGGCAGAACTTTTATCACAGGTTAGAAATGTTTTGTTTTCACAATCCAGGTGTTATGAACTGCAGTTTTTCTTTGTCTGTTTGGCTTAATTTTGATGCAGTAGGAGACAGCAAAGAGAATGGTAAGAAAAAGCTATTGAAGTTTTAGCTGCAGTGACCAGACTTGGTTTACAGGAAAGTCTTAAGGGGTAGTTTCCCTTGTTAAAATATGCCTTTGTTTTGCACTTTCTGAAAGTTTATGCAAGGACATATTTATGACATAAGCAAATCTCTTTGGAGACTTTATTAAAAAAAAAAATCACAAGTACAAAAATTTGAAAACAAAACTGTCTTAGAAATCATCCAGTTTGTTAAAACTTAAGCGTACAAGCTTCTGGAAATTATATATGTAAGGAAAAATTCAAGCAAAACTCCCAAGGTTATCTTCAGTTTAGCCAAACTCAAAATGATTTATCAAAGGAGTAGAATATCGGAGGTGTTTGGTGTATAAACTCTGACCTCATCATTCTCGCAAAAGGAAATAAGTTAGTAATTTGCAATAATTTCAAATACATTAATAACTTGGAGCATAAATACACTGCCAGTCTGGGAGGGTGTGTTTGGTATATGATGTGAGGTGAGGCATGTAAGTGTGTGCCTGAACCAGTTTGCAGGCTTCACTCCATTTGTGTGACTAGAACCTGAAGATTATCCTCTGAGCATGTGTGCTGAGCTGTTTAATCAATTCTTTCAGATGGATGAGCAAAGCATTAGTTTCTGAACAATCACTGCTAAGTCACAATCTACTACCATGTGACTGCTCTGAGACAATGAATAAATAAGTAAATATTCAGGTTTTTAATACTATCCAACCTTCCAATGTCCATGTGTTTAAGGCAAATTTAACATGTCAAATAAATACATTGATGCATGTTATAATCCACAACTGTTCTGTGACCATTAGAAGTTAATTCACTGAGATACAGAGTTGGAGAAACAAAGGATTCAGTCCTTGCTAATAAACCACTAGGAAGAGAAAAAACAGTTGAACTTAGCTTAAATGCCCTGTTGTGCCTTTCCATGTGCACGAGTAAAGCCATAGGCAGAGACTGTAGCATTATGACCTACACAGAACGCACAGAACAAAGTAGGCGACAATGACTGAGTCAAATACAGCAAGAGAGGAGGTGGGTTGCAGAAACTTTGCAGCAACTGTGGGCAAATCAAAGTAGCTTAAATAGCACACCCTTTATATTTACTAATTGAATGTATAGAAAGGGTGTAATTGTGCCACCAGCTGATATGGACTAGCACTGAGATCAGCTGATCTGCGAGTATTTGGGCTGAGCTTGAGTTCATGGTGTGCCTGAAGAAACGCAATGCTCGTTTCATTAACGTGGTGAAGGTCACTGCTTCACACAAAGCTGACGTTTTCATACTGTCACTGAAAGACTAAGTGACATTTAAGTAATTGATCCTGTTGCTTTAATAAAAAAAATTTTTTTTTAAATAGGCCTTTTTTTTTTTTCTATTGCAGCCAAGGGTAAAAAACATTTATTACAGCTCTTTTCAGTCATGGTAACATGAAATCTTTCATCTGTTCTTTGTAAAACAGGTGGGTCCCCAGTAATAAACAGTATCAACTTAATATTCTAAGCATAAAAATATTCTATTTTTTCCACATGCTGAACGGTTTGACAGAATACTGGATTGCTTTATAGTAAACAGTCAGTATTTCAAGGTACACATTGCCTCAGTATTAAGCTGCAAATGCATCTAATGAATGTGATTGCCTGTAATACCAACTTCATCTGCTCCTCTCTATCAGCGCCTTCCTTCTAGCACAATGTTTTAATTATCTCTGCTGTACTTCAAACAACAAACTGCTTGATCCAAACCTTCAGTCAAAGCGGATAATTTACTCCTGCAGAGTAAGTGCGCTCTCCAGGAGAAAATGCTACTGCAACACAGACTTTTAATCTACTTCCTTCATCTTGAAAGCCGTTAGGACATTATAAAAGCTTGGATGTATTAAGATTTTTGTGTGCAGAATAAATACTGCTAATTAGGGTTGGGTAATGGTGGTTGAACTGTCTTACTGAAACTTTTCTCTTTTGTCATAGAGCAATAGTACAAATTCAAGAACTTGACAAAAAAATTTTGTGGATGAAGAATTTTAGACTGTCAGTAGTTAGTCTGTAACTCTTATTTTGTCATCTCAGCATCATAGTTTTCTTTTATAAATATATTTTAGAAGGTGTGAGTGACAGGTTGGCTTTGTTGTTTAACGCCATCTGAGATCGCCACCATTAGTAGATTTACATTTTTCAACTGGAAAGAAAATAAGTAAGAGAGATTTCAACTTGTACATGAAACACTCAGTTGCAGTTAAAGGATGGAATCAGAAGAGAACATTTACCAAATCAAAACTGCTGTGGTTACTTTGCACAAGGTCAAAGACACTCCCCTGAGTAAGATCAGCCCAAGTGCAGTATTTCTTTTCCCTTAACCAAGATTTCAAAGCAACAATTACAGACTTCAGGCAGTAAAGGCTGTGTTGATGATTGATGTTTTGTTTTTGTTTTTTTTTGTTTTTTGTCACCGTGGGCTACCAACATGGGGTTTGAATGCACTTTTAGAGTCTTTTATCTATGGTGTACCATTCCACAGACAGTTGGGTTAAAAAAAAAATCATAAATCAGTGACACACAAACAAAACAAACATCCATCCATCCATTTTCTTCCACTTATCCAGAGCTGGGTTGTGGGAGCAACAGCCTAAGCAGAGAAGCCCAGACCTTCCTCTCCCCAGCAGCTCATCCAGGGGGACCTCAAAGTGTCCCCGGGCCACCCTGACCCTCCTTACTGCAAAGCAGTAAGAGTTGGGGGTACACCCAGTCTATCACAGGGCTAAGAACTTTGGACTGTGTGAGGAAGACAGAGTACCTGGAGAGAACCCAAGCAGATCCAGGAAGAACATGCAAATTGCACACAGAAAGACCCCAATGGTGGATTTGAACCTAGAACCTTCATGTAGAACCCATGCTAGAACCTAGAAGCCTTTCATTGCACAAGTTGAAAAAGCTCAGTTTGAGTGGCGCAGTGCTGATTTGATCTTAAACTCCATTAGTCATGTCAACAACACTTCCTCCAACACAGAGAACAGTGGCCCAGCAACTGTTGACACTTTGTACTTGCCTGAAAACCATCCCAGTGTGTGCCTAAGGTCACATTCCAGTGAACTTAATATTCTTCATTAGATGTCATTTGGGAACCAGAAAAAACATAGTACTTACTGTAAGTGCTTGTGTAACATGATCTTGAGTCTAGTTTTTAAGGGTGCATTGGTGGCATTTTCTGACAGGAAAGATGTGTTTAAATGCTTCAGTGTGGCCAAGAATTTGTTTGTTGTTTTGTGCTCCTTCACAGACATCTGATAGATGTACTGTATTCATATCACTATTTGCACAGTATTTTGCTCTCACTTGCTGCTCTCAACAGTATGGTTGTGCTCAATCAGACTGTCAGAGCTCTGATGTGTCTTCAAATGCTCCTCCTCTTTTTCCTCCTTTCTGTGATGAGAAACCTCTCTGTTTGCTCAGGAACCTTCAGAGGGTCTCATTACCAGCTCCTATCTGAAGCCAAGAGCTGCCAGAAGAGGAGATTAATGGAGTAACGGCCTTTTTTGCTGTGATAAAAACTAAATAAATAAATAAACAAACCACACACACACAAACACACATACACACATCTTGCCCTCAGGCTCTTCTCAGAGGCCGTATCCAAATGGATCTGTCGCAGTTTTGTGGAGATTAGATTAAATTTGGTGGTAATGTGATGCTGTTCTGTAAAGAGAGATAAAGTACCATCTGCTCCTCGATCCCATTTTTGTTCTCTCGTCACAATCCAGCAGAATCTTTTTTCCTCACATTCCCAGGCACTGCCTGTTTTTTTCCTCGCACACGGTTGTTCCATCTATATTTCATAACTCATAATTAAACACGTCCTTCTCTTTCAACGCTGCACTTCTGACACTATAACTTTGCTAAAGTATGCATAACTGTCTTGTCCGTCTGAGTTTTATTACTTCAGTATTCAGGGCCAGAGCAGTGGGCAGAAGTGAATTTAACTATAGCTGCCAGTGATCTGCAGAATGCTGGTGGGCGGTGTAGGCACCGGTCTCATGCTGTACTCTTGCTGTTTGTTTGTCTCTTGTGAATTAATTTAGCATGTCTGTCCATAGTGAAGAAGTGGCACGCCAAGCTAAGTCCAAAGGTTCATCTTCCAAGCCAACCTCATTCCCAAATGAATTCTTAAACTCGAAAATAAAAAGGCAGCCCAAAAATCTTGTAACTGTTCATTGATCTGTTCATCTTTAGTGGAAAAAAATCATATAGGTGTGCAGAAAAAAGACCCACCTACCACTAGATATCCACAGATGTTATTGCCCTCTTTACATATGTCTGCATGTGCTGTAAATTATGTGTCTCATGTGGTTATGTCTCATTATGTGTTTTATGATGCAGTGGTTAGCACTGCTGCTTTGCAGTAAGGAGGGTCTAGGTTTGAATCTGTTGCTTGTCTGAGGAGTTTGCAGCAGTCTTGAAGATGATGAATGCCATTGGACTCCAGGTTTAGGGATATTTTCAACAACCTGAAGGACAGCTATTAACTTTTCACTTTTATTTAGATGCCTAGCAAGATCATTTTCAATGTCTAGGGTAGCTGTGGATATTTGCAGTTAGTATGACAATTATCTGTCATTTGTGTCTTTTCATCGTTGAAGTTCTGTTATTGAATATCTTCATTTTGGTTCTTAATTTGCTTATGGTTTCGATTTTCATCTTTGTAGGTAAAGTAGGCTAAAAGAAAGGAAAACAGGAAGAAACCTCCAGCAGAACCAGGCTCAGGGAGGGGCAGTCATATGCTGTGACCAGTTGGAGCTGAGGGGAGAGAGACAGGACAAAAGACATGCTGTGGAAGAGAGCCAGAGATTAATAATAACTAATGACTGAATGCAGAGTGGAGTAAAAACAGACTAAAAAGAGGGGAATGACAAAGAAATACAGCCTAGGCCTATAGCAGCATAACTGAGGGATGGTTCAGGGTCACCTTATCCAGCCATAACTATAAGCCTGATCAAAAAGTAAAGTTTTAGGCTGTCTTGGCTGGTGCAGGCAAGGCAGGGAGGACACCAATGCAGGACGCGAGGTGAGAGCTTTAATAGGACTTAGCTTTTATTGAAAATGCTTTAACTCAAAACAGGCTGGCCAGGAGCCAGCTACACAAAGAAACTCAAAAACACAAAACACACAGCAGCCATCAACCTAGGTGTTACAATGACAAGGACCCAAACGAAGAACTAAACAGCACTGAGACCTTAAATACACAGAGGGAACAAGGGGTGAGTGGAAACAGCTGGGCACCACAGGTGAACTGAATGAAACTAACATAGGAAGCAAAACTCAACACAAAACACAGGGAACACGGGACTGCCAAAATAAAACAGGAAGTGACTAAACATAACACACACAGACCTAACACAAGAAAACCTGACAGAGGACATCTAAACATCACACAAGGAAACAACGGGAAGGGAAACCAAGACACGGGAACAAAACAGACACAGGAATACGACGAAGGGACACCTGAATAACATACAAATAACTAAAACAAAACACCTAACCATAACAAAGTGAGGATCTAAACTGTAAGAAACACAAGCCAAAAATACAACAGAACAGAACTACACAAAAAGGAACTCAAGACTCTGCGCCACCGGCCCACAACCATGACATAGGCTTAATCTTAAACATAGAGAGGGTGTCTGCCTCCTGAATCCAAACTGGAAGCTGGTTCCACAGAAGAGGGGCCTGAAAGCTGAAGGCTCTGCCTCCCATTCTACTCTTAAGTATCCTAGAAATCACAAGTAAGCCAGCAGTCTGACAGCAAAGTGTTCTATTGGGGTGATATGGTGCTATGAGGTCTTTAAGATAAGATGGGGCCTGATTATTCAAGGAAACAAAGCAGAGGAAGCAATGTAAAACACACATGAGATGAAAGACTAACAAAATAAAACAGGTTCATCAGGTCAACTGAACATGGAGACAGGAAGGCAGACTTGACACAACACAGGAAGGCAGACACACTGTGGAAAGAAGCATCTACACTGGGGGAGACTCAACAACTGGACATGGGAAACACAGGGAAGGCAGGAAAAGCTGAAAGAAGGTTAATCATAAACTCAGTGACAAAAGGAACAAGAACACAATTCACTGAAAGAAGAAACTAGGAGAAAAACCTGTTTCTCACAAATTCCAGAAGAATGAAGAAAAGACAAAACTCAAAACACTGAGCCACAAACTGAGGAACCATGAAGAAATAATTAAATAAACAAAACTTCAATGTCCAGAAAATGCTAAACACTGAGTAATAAATCAGGACCATGACAGTTACTACTGACCACTGAAATAGTCTTGAGAAAAATTGTCTGTTTATGACTTTTGTATTTAATGAGTGTTTGAAGTTATATTTGCCAGGACTCATTTGAATAAAAGGTTGAAATTAGATAACACTGTTTCTATGTTTGGTCCTACAAGGATGTCTTCTGCTACTTGTGTGATGTGAGTAAAGGAAAAAAAAGCATTGCAAATACAGTGCTGTGAATGCCACACTGCTGTGTGTTTTAGTGCGTGTTTGGGCTTTGGAAAGTTCACTGAAGTCATGGCTTATCAAAATTAACCACTGCGGGCGGGTTCTTTCACACCCAAGCTGTTTGGTTTGGCTCAAATGAACTTTAGGCTGGTGCGAAAGCTGTCACTCAAATTCTGGCATGAACTAAACAAACAGACTGACACTGGCTGGAAAGGGGAGCCTTGGTTCACCTCTAATTGGATTCCGATGCTGCTTCTTTGAGATCAACATTCAGCTTGACACACAAGTGTGAGGCTGGATGGACTAGTCAGTGCTAGCGTTGCCTGCACCACTTTGATTTTTTTTGGACCACTTCAGAGATACAGTGAAATATTGTAAAAGCAGTTAATTAGGAGAGATCATTAAGAAGAGTTGAACATTATTTTATTGATATGCAGAATTCAATCAAGCTATTTGGCGGTTAGACTCCAATGGCCCATCGAAGCAGAATGGAATCCCATCAATGATGGGAATTAGGACAGGAGGAGTCTCGACACTGGTGGTGGTGAAGAAAGATTGAGGCTTGGATGGTGAACTGAGTGACTTGGGTGAGGTGGAGATGGGGAGGGGGTGGGGGTGGGTTGCACAAATGAGTTTGCAAGGAAGAATGACAGGTAAGTGGTGAGATTTAAAGTACGCAGATTGGCTGATTGGCTCAAAGAAGGCGGGCAGAAAAATGATTGGACTGGAGCAATGATGTCAGTTTTGAGTTTGACAGCATGGGAAAGCAGAAGTGATGAGAAGAATAAACTAGCAGCCAAATACGCAGGAAGCAGACAGCAGACAGCAGAGTGAACGCATATCTTCCTTATTGAACTTACAACCTAAGCTTCTGCACAGTTTTCATTTCTTTACATTCCTTCAAAAGGCTGTTTTGAGGATTAAGACTTGGTTTTAGGATTAAAGTTAGAATTAGATTTTATGTCAGTGTTAGGTTAAGGTTTTCACACTTAATTGTGATTTTAAACTTATGGCTAACAGGCTTTGAAAAGCATACATACAAATGAATACCTTCTCAAATGTTGTCAAACGGGTCAGGAAACAATGAGGCATGACTAGCCCTGTTTCTCGATCAACTAAAGACATTTACAGCCTTCATCCTCCTGCCTTCAGAGGTTGTAAATTGTCCTGAGTGAAGTGTGCGGCTTCTGTCATTGTTGATAATAGTCTTTTGATTGGGTTTCAGACTGCTGAAGTTCACTTTATAACATCCAACTCCCAGTCCTTAATTTTCTGCCAAATTTATGAAAATGACAAAAATGACAGCACAAATGGACCAACAATGCAGAATTTTAAATGTAGCACTGTCCTGTTTGTCCCCAGTTTGGTCTGCACACTTAATCTCACACCTCAACAGCTGGCAAGGTCATCACCGAGTCACGCCCCACTGTCACCTATTTTAGACTTCTTAAAACTCTTACCTCCTGCCCCTGTATAACTTGGTTTCAGCTGACTTTGTCTCAACCTGCTGTCCACTGATTATGTAAATTTAGTCTGCTTTCAGCAGGTATGCTGTCTCTTTTCTTTTTTGTCTCTCTTGCAAGTGTTTTCTATCCTCAGCTATCAAACTGTTTGTCATGGCAGTACAACAGCATCCAGATGGACCTCTGATGCCAACACTGTGTATAGAAGTTAACAGAAAAGGTCACATTCATACTAAGTCAAGAGCAACAAAAGAACTGTTTTATCTGATACACTCTACTGACATTCACCCAGTAACACCGTGTGTACTATCTCTGAATAGAGATAGTACAAATGGTGGTGTTTACAATTATTGCGTAAAGGTTTGAGCACCACTGTGTAAAATATAGTATGAGGTGTCTTCAAAAGTTTGGCCTAAAAATGTCCAGACAGCTTCCAGCATTGCTACTCTTTCTAGATTGCTCATTGGAAGTCCAGTTTTGAGGGGTTATGTTGTACTGCAGTTGTATTTCAGCATGGTCCTCAAACTTAAACAGAGAGTAATAAACACCAACTTCTGTTTTAAACTGACCTGAATTTCATGTGAATGAAAGCTGGCTCTAACAGTTGGGTCTCCAGCTATGACAGGGTAGTTTTGGTCTATTTTTAGCAGAAAAATCCACAGTTTCCAAGATAATTATCTTGAACATGATTAACAAGATGATTATTTTGAACATCAGCATAGCTAACTTAAATCAGCCCATAATTTTTTCGTCACATATCATGCAACAATTTTAGGAATGCTTTAATGGTATTCATAAAATGTGTAGAATTTATGACAACTAATTGTTTTGTCTTCTGATGTGAGTGGTCCTAGTAGCAGAGGGTTTTTTTTTAAATCAGTTTCAACTGTTTTAGTGTTAATGAAATTACCAATAAGTGCACTAGAGGGGCAACAATGAGACAACTGCTTTTGCAGTTGGTTTTAAAGGTGGAGGCCACTGACATGTTCTTCCCACCATCTTTTTTCACTAGTTTTTCACTATACAAACTACTGAGTATCATTTTAAGTTGTTCTTTTAATTTCTTTTGAGCAGTGTAAATCAGGTATCTACAGAGGACATGCAAATGCAATGTTGCTACTTTGCACAAATACTAAGAAATCAATATTTCTAAAACAAAAATAAAAATTTTACTGCACACAGTAATCTGTAAGTTCTTGAGTCACCACTCATTTATTTATATTTTGGTTTCGAGGAGCCAGACTTTCTTATGATCTTTTAATGTAGGCTTGAGCAATAATTTTCTTTGAACATTGGCTGCTTTTTTTTAACTCATTACCTGTACCTGACCATTTTCAGAGGAATATTTTTTGTTTGTTGAGCCACTTAACAGTTACATTTGAATCAAAGAATAAAAAAGGCACCTAACTTAAGGGATGAACCTTTTTTGTCTGAACATAACAGACAACTTTGCAAGAAACCAATTTTAAATGGTATCCCTAGTGTGGCCCTAAAAAAAATTGGAGGAAATTGGACAATTGGAGGAGAAGTACCAGGGTTATAAAGCTATCTTGAGCAGATGAGTAGTGTCTGAAAATAATGTCCTTAAGAAATAGAAAAAAAAATCCAGCCTGACACAGGATTCTGGTCCCTAAATAGATCTACTCAGTGGAATAGTGGCTGTCTAGAAGTTATTCTCAAAGCAGGGTAACAGGAAGAAAGGACTGAGATATGCCAATTTCCACAAGAACTGGGCTAAAAATCAGTGCCAACAGGTCTTATGGATTGATCTTGTCTTGTAGAATTATGAACACTGAAGAGTACTGTCAGATTCTGAGCCACCATGCAATTCCATTTGAAAGGATCTGATTGGCAATGGCTTCTTTTTTTCAGCAAGAACCCTCATTCACAAACAGTGCATATACACATATCCAAAGTTTAAAAAACAACAAAAAAAACAATAACAAAAAAACAGTGCATCCAAAAAACAGAGACAACAGCTTAGGAGGTCAACCTGACCATGGAGCAAGGCAGAGGAACAGTTCTGGGGTCGAGCTGGAGACAAAACAAAGCAGAGGAACAGTTCAGGGGGCTGGCCTCGTGGCCAGGAAGAGCAGAAGTACAGTGGCTGCAGATGACCCATTTGTAGGGCACAGCAGAGAGACAGTTCAGGGGATTGATCCAGAGGAGGAGCTAGGCTGAGAAATCATTCAGTGGGCCGGCCAGGATGCAGAGTACAGCGGACAGAGCTTTCTGGAGGTCATCAACTGAGGTGATGAAGAAACTCTGGCGGCCAGCAGCGAAATAGACAGGAACCCCCTGGAGGTTTGGCTGGAAGCCAGCAATGGCAAGATGGCCAGCAGTGAAGGCAGTGCCTGCCTGAAGGCCAGGTTGGAGACTGGGGACAAAGCAAGGTCAATTAGGGCAAAATGAGACCCAGTGACTCTGGACACTGACTTGAGGCTGTGCAGAGCACAGACTTCACTGGCTGGGGCTTCTCTAGACAGAACTCAGGATACTCAGAAGACTCAGAAGCCAGCCCAACCACAGTAAGCAAAGTCTCTGAGTTAACTGGCTCAGAAGATGGCTCAGGTTTAACCAGCACATGTTGCTCAGAATACTCAGGATTCTCTGGCTCCAAATGACTGTAAAATGGCTTCCATGTCATTTGTTACTTAGTCTAATTTATTGGAACTATCCCACTGATTCTGAGGTGCAGGCTTCTTTCTTACAACATAGTTGCTGCTTTGTCTTCTTCACCTGGAGATAAACATGTTTCCAGAGAAATCCTGGTATCTGCCATACTGCCATTTCTGTGGTGGTGCAGATTGCACACTTCTGTTGGTTTAGATTGATGCTCATTCACTAACATACGAAAAGTGGTGAGAACAACATATTGTGGTGAACACATTTCATGAATCTGACTGTAATTTAGCATGCACGCTTATTTTTTGCACAGGGCAAGAACATTCCTTCTTCAATTAGTGTATGAGGCCCAGTGATCCTAAACACACTGCTAATGCAGTAAAAACAGACCTGGATAGAAAAGCACATAGTGGAACCCTATCATTAATGGACTGGCCTCCCCACAGCCTGGACCTCAACATCATTAAAGCAGTGTGACAGAAAATGGAACAAAAGGCAGCCAGCATCCAGAGAAGTACTTTGGAATGTCCTTCAAGAAGCCTGGAGAACTCTTCCTGAAAAGTACTTAAAGAAATGACAAGAAAGCTTCCTAAGAGATCAGGCTGTGTTGAAAAAAATGAGTGTGGTCATACTAAATATTGACTTTCAAGCTCATTAGAATTGTACAAAGTTTGTGGCCTCATATGTCTTATTACTGATTGAGTGCAGCATTTCCTCAACATATTATTATTTTTTTATCATTTTTTTGTAATTTTTGAGTGAGATTCCAGTGAGATCGTGCTGTGTGGTGCCTCTTAGGTCCAGATGGACATGCGGTGTACTTCCTATGTCAGACTCATAAAGGCCTATGTGCTCCAAAATCATTGGGGTAGAATTCTGTCTCCATCAGCCCTGCAGCCAAGGTCAGGGTCTGTCACTGTTACTGCTGTTATTGCAGGTTTAGTACTTTTATAGGCAATTATTGTTTTTATTTCATGCATAGATGACCATAAATGGTTCAGTGAGTATGATTTAAAATAGACAACAATTAAAAAAATAAAGTCAATAATGTTACTTTTCTATTGATGCTACTATGACTATTACTGATGCTACGAAGTCTATGACTACTACTATTACTATCTGTACTATTACTGTTGTTACTGCTGCTGCTGCTGTTGTTGTTGCTGTTGTTGTTGTCAGATCTATTTGTGCACAGTGTCCCTGCTTGGCTTGTGTTGAGCATGGGGAACACTGTAGAAACATGAAACTGTCAGAAACAGGGTATCAAAACATGAAATGGCACTTTGCTTGTTCCCTGTCTCGTTATATAAGATCTTAGTTAATATT
Organism: Archocentrus centrarchus; assembly: GCF_007364275.1. Classification (NCBI taxonomy): domain Eukaryota; kingdom Metazoa; phylum Chordata; class Actinopteri; order Cichliformes; family Cichlidae; genus Archocentrus; species Archocentrus centrarchus. Next base: position 2,671,836 of record NW_022060264.1, on the reverse strand, counting down.
ATCCACTGCCAACTGCAGCTCTTTTATTTCTGTAACACTTGCTCTACTGTTATAGTGTTATATAATGACCCACCTGCCATATACACTATTTTTGTTATAGTATTCATGATTATGATGATGAAAATATGAAGACATATACAATATATTGTCAACTAGTATAGCAGTGCTAATATTTTGTCATCATTAAAACCTAATAATAAATAATGTGTAATTAAAATATATATATATATATATATATATATATATATATATATATATATATATATATTAGTTATAATATTAGAATCAACTAAATATATTATATTTATGTATTACTATTTAGTTTAACATTATTATGTGAATATACTATAGGTGAGATATAATTGCTATTATTTAAGAATTGTAACATTGTGAAAACATGACAATATGTAATATGTATTTTGGTGATGTATTAGTTATATAATATGTGTGTATGTAACATCCCCATCCCCCTTTCTCTTTATATTTTCTCTTTTATTTATGTTTTTATATATATATATATATATATGTCTAGAGACACAATGAGGCTCCAAATGCAAGAATGTTGTCAGTTTTTTTGTTATCACTGCCAGCATTCACATCTCTGGTAAATCTCTTAAGTGATTATAAAACTGAACAAACTAGTAGTCTAAACTGAGCATTAATGTGACCTGGTGAAGAACTCTGGGGTCACTTGGTGGTTGCGTATTTTGTTCCGCTGACGATTCAGCCTTGGTTATAAAACATAAGCCAGCTGCCTCAATGAAACTGAAACAATATTTTAAGTCTCCATGCGATGGCAATGCTGGGTACTTCTTTTTTATTTACTTGATCAGCCTTGGCTGATCTCTTAACTTGTTCTGTGCATAATCAGAACAAGTACCTCTGAAACACTTTAGGTGAAGGATTCTTGGTGGAGATCACATAAGAGAACTTGGAACATCTACTTGTTGAGATTTTTTCTTAATACTCGAATTATCTTTTCAGTGTTTGTTCTTCAGCTTTGTTATTCTTGTGGTGCAAGAATACCCAGTGCAAGACATTTCAGATGATAGTTTCTGAATTACTAAAACAATCATTTGAAATTAATGGGTAAAATGTACACTGATTAATAATAACAGAGATGCCTAGACTACAACTTTACAATCACTGACATGTAAAGTGAATAGCATTGGTCATCCTGTTAGAATGCAGTGCTGTAAAGCAAACCCTTTGGTCCTGGCATTCATGTGGAGCATTGTTGCAGGTCGAGCACATACCCCTGTAGTAATGGCACTCCCCAAAGGCAGCATCCTCAACAGAGAAAGGCAAAACACGACCTCAAAAACACGAAAAAGGGCATTCTGGTCTTGGAACTCTGCATCAAGATCTCCTTTTAAGATTTGTTTTAGTTTTTCATTTCATCAGACTGCTTTGTTTTTGCCTGCCAAATAATGTACATACAGAAAACCTCAGGAAACATGCTGATGATTCTTTATAGAAGAACTGCAGGGTTGCACCCAACAAATATTTTCAATTATTCATACAGCTGACATTTTCTTTAATAGCTGTTCGATTGTTCAGTGAATCAAAGTCAGAGAACAGTGAAAAAGGTCCATCATTATACCCTCAATCACAAGTTAAGATATTGACGTGTCTTGATATTGTCCAACAAACTGTCAAAATAACAAATATATTGAGTTTACTCTAAAGGAAAGTATCAAATATTCGCATTTGGGAAGCTGACATTTTTCACTGTAATATTTTTCTCTCAAATAAAATGGAAATGGCAAATATTTAGCACATTAGAAGTCTAACTGATTGATCAATGCCCTTTAAACAAGCCACACATACCCATGCATTCACACAACACTTCTACTTTACTTTTATAACAGTCTATACACGTAATTTACCTCACATTCATAACCACAACCTTAACCTAACCACAATATAATTTACAGTTAAATTAAAATCACATCACCAGTTAACCTAACATGCACATCTTTGAACTGTGGGAGAAAGCACAGGAACAAGGAGATTTGAACCCATCGTGCTGTGAGGCAACAGTGTTAACCACTCTACCAGTGTGAGCCATTAGTTGTGTGATTGCTTTAGCTCAAGAGTATGTGTCTGGTTCTGCAGGGATTCACTGGCACCACCTCAATCTGGGCCACAGTGACCTAATATGAAAGCAATACAAGAGCCATAAAATCAATAAGAGAGAGCATTATGGTAAGGAACTTCAATGTGAAATATTGCAATGAGCCTTTAACCTGTGCAGTGGTACAGTAAATATCCAAAAACTGGCAAGATGTATACAAATGTAAATGTGTTGTAATGTAATATTTTCATTGTAACCATGTTGATTTTTGTTCCAGCATACTTTACCAACCATTTACACAGTTAGCTTTGTTCTCTGACTCTGCTGCCTTCAGATGCTACAATATTTTTCTCTGTTACAATGACCATCTATTATGACGGTTACTGTGTCAGATTAGGCATTTATAGACTCATAAAATCTTTTTTTTCATGACTGACAGCCATTACTGGTTGAGCACTTCCTGCTAAGGTTTCAGGAGTCTATAATCTCCTCATCTAAGATATGAAAAATCCTGTCAGACAAAAATATCCTGCTGTCTGAACTTGGCATACGAACAGCAAACACATTACTTATGTGGAAGCCAAAGTACACTGGCTGCCCATTATGTTCCATACTGATTTTGAAGTTCTATCGATCAACACTATTAAGGCTTTGATTCCCCAGTCGACACGGCTCTCACGGTCTTGGCTAGTGACCAAAGGTAAACTGAGACTCACAGAGCCCCAGAATGTTGAAGACTCTGCATATTGAACGGATTCATCCTGAGCATCTTTTAAACTTCTTTCTACATTCTTTTATAGGAAATGGTTCATAAATATTTAATATGAAGCTGGGTTTTAACCTTCCACTCTGGCTATTTTATATTTCTACTTTACTCTATCCCTGGGTGTTTTATGATCTCTGTGCCTTTTATTTCTGTAAAGCACTTTGTAACTCTGCAGGAAACCAGCTGTGCAAATAAAGCTGATTACTTATATTTGAATTATTTTTATTGCTGCTGTGACAACCAAAAAGATTGCTTGCAAGTCATTCTCTTCACCTGTTCTCCTGAGGCTGGATTTGGACCTGCAACTGTGGTTCCAGTACCCAATCTGAGTTTCAGCCAAATTGTCATTATGTGTGATGTCTTCCGACCCCACCCTACCTTTACCCCACATCCTTGCTGAAATGTCAGTGGAAAGCTCGATAATCTGACAATCTCTGGACATTACTTGTTCTGGCCAGAAGGCAGGTGACTTAATTTCCAGTAACCGGCAGTTATTGCTGCAGAGATCTTCTTCTTAAAATGGAGCCGGTAATGGCCCGTGGTGCTTTGGGTGCTCACCTAAGCTGCCTGTTAGAGCTTAATGTAATTTACACTGTGGAGAGACAGCGGAAGAAGGCACAGTAGAAGAGAGGAGACCTAAGTCGGAAAGGGGGAAAGGATCTGGTATCCATAGGATGCTTGTGTGTGTATTCAAGCTTGTTTGAAATGTGTACAAGAATGAATCCACGAACGAATTTAAATTGAACATGAACTGCTTTTTTAAAAGTCCTGCTTAAAAAGAAGGAAGGGTGCATAGAAGGTAGGAATGAAATCATGAAAGAGATGAGCTATGCATAAATTCTTTGCTGCATATTAATCCTGTCATTGGAACTGTGAGGAAGAATTACATGATAGGGACTAGACTCTCTTTTTGTCCCCCAAAAGGAAGTCCTCATAATGTAATTCAGTGGGATATAGTTGCATGTGAGTATAACTTTCAGTTTGAATATTCAGTAGTGGCTCCCTGTTTGAAAACATAGGATAGGCAGGTTTTATATCTTATTTTGCTCCTTTAATTTCTATTTTGCTGGTGGGCCTAGCAGTTTGGTAGATATAATCGATTTTTGGAGGATTAACCTTTCATTCATTCTGATTGTACAGAGGAGGCCTGAACAAAGGACCTACCTCCGTCTGCTCAGCTCCTCTCTCATTTTGGCTCCAAAGTTTTGGTTTGTACCATGAATAATGTCTTTCCTTATCTGTGGAGTTGAGGTGGACCTCTTCCTTTTCGTTTAAGTGCCTATTTTAACAACTTAGACCAGTCACACAGTTCTGAGGCAGAACTCGAGTGTAGCTGCAATAGTGCATCATGCTGTAGCGTTTCAGCATACAGCTTGTTTTGCACTGCTCTCACCAAAAATAGATGTTACTCAGATCAGGTTATATTGCCAGCAATGCTGCATAACTGAAACCTTTTGTTGTAATTTCAGTGTACAAGATATATCTATATGTCCTATTTAAAAGACATTTAAAATATATTGATACTGTCTGTTTGGAGGTAGGTTAAGTTTAGATTTACACTGGTTAAGCTAGATAGGTGACAGATCTTAAAGGATTATTCCCCATAATGGTAACATAAAATTTACACTCACAGACTTATAAAAACTTGGCTTTTATTTTAATTGCTACATTACATATGGTAAGTTAAGCTCTAGCTGAGACCTAACCATATGAACAACACAACCAGGAGAGCATGATGTTCATAAACAGCAAAACGTTGTCTTTTCCAAGCCGTCTAAGATAAAGCTTTTTGTCAAAGGTCAGTACGGGATCAAAGTGTAACACTACTGAGACCGTAGTAACAGTTATTTTTGAGGTTATTGGCACTTGTGAAACATTTTAGCTATTCTTAGACACACACACACACACACACACACACACACACACACACACACACACACACACACACACACACACACACAACCTGGTCTTAGTTGCAAGGTTGAAATATTGGTTATTCTTTACAAAAGTAGGGCTGATGATGCTTGTTGTCCCATGTACAACAAATCTTAGGAACATCTAGTCAAAGTGTTTACATACAAGAGAAAAAATACACATCTTCCTTGTTCCAGTTGTGTTATCTATACTTTCAGCTCAGAACCCACACAGCAAGTTAAATGATACAAACACAAGTTCTTAAATATAAAAAAAATAGCCTGAACTGTAAGAGTTAAGGAAGAAAAACAAAAAACTAAACAGTAAGTATTAAACACGCAGCATATACACATGTGAAAACAGAGCGAGACACAAATACAACATGCATATGCAGCACACAAAGGTCAAACTGTTAAAAGTGTGTGTCACAAATGGCGTAAATTGGATTCCAGCCATCTGTGACACCAATTTGATCTTCAGTTATACCATCTGTACTGTATGTGTGCTTGTTATTTTTTATGCTATGAAAAGGTTCTTCACACTGTGCAGCTGTTGGGGTGTCCTGTCTCTATTTACTCTGATATTGAACACATGAACATATAAAGAAACGGTAGCACTTTCTATTACAGCTCGGTAATAATGTGGTAATAAGGGGGTAATAATGGGGTAACAAGCTGGAAACAAAAGGTAATAATGGGGTAATATACAGGACATTATCATCCAATTACCAAGGTAATTACCAGCTAATATCCAAGTAATACCACTAGTAACAACAGCGAAAAAGCTGGAAACAGAAGGTAATAATGAGGAAATTTAACGGTTATTGCCATCCAATTATCAAGGTAATTACCAGCTAATATCAAGTAATACTGCTGGTAACAACAGCGGTTACAATTGAGTAATATTCCACTGAAATTTATGTAAATGGACCGTAAGGCCCCCAAAACTGATGGTAATGCTGTGGAAACAGAGATATGCCCATGAGGCTAAACCCTTTAGTAATAGTAGCTTAAAAATGTGGTAAAAATATTGTATGGAGATAGCAATAAGGAAGTAATGTTTATGCATTTAACTTTTCATAATTTTTAATAAATTGTAATAAATGCAAAATTATGAAGTAATATTGGCTAATGTTTTAACATAATAGGATGGTATTACCATGTTATAAGGCTTGAATTAATTATACCTTAGGTTCTCAGCATTCTGCTTTGCTTAATAGCCTAAATATTATGCTTAATGCTTTGGCTTATTAAATGGAAATATTTATGGTAATTTCTTTGTAATAAGCAGGAATCAGGGCTGCAAAATGCAAAACCGACTGTTTCTATGCAATAACCTATTTAAGTAAACTACAACAAGTGTGAGCATTATCTGGAAATAATGGTGGTAGTTTCTGTGTAATAAGCAGGAATCAGGGCTGCAAAATGCAAAACCGACTGTTTCTATGTAATAACCTATTAAAGCAAACTACAAGAAGTGTGAGCATTATCTGGAAATAATGGTGGTAGGTTCTATAGCAATAACTGCAAAAACCATCAGATTACAAGAAGAAATTTCTGCTTGTTTACATATACTAAACTAAAAATGCTGACCAAATTCCTTCATGAACTTGCAGTTTTATTGTCATTTTCCTTAAAGAACAAAGCAATGTCTGTATAACACAACATGGATAAACTTGAAGCAACCTTATAAAAATGATAACTTGATCAATGCCTGAACATAAGTAAATAAAGAAATATTGTATTCTAAGATATGAGATCAGGATTTACAAAATGAAAATACAAACAAACAACCAACATCAACAACACAAAGACATGCGAAAAAATAAAACCAAGTAAATCAGTAAAACAACCCTATGTTTTCACTTCATATGGATAATATTCAAAGAAACACTTATCACACATGAATATTTATCACAAAGAAATTAATAAAACATCATCCAATCCTGGAAATAGCTGGAAAAACAGACTTCTCATTACCTAAACTATTCATGTTAAAACTGCAAACATTTTCTCAAAAGGTTGTGACAGAAAAACAGAAAAAAGCAAAAAGAACTTCCTAATTCCCTTTGATTTTGTAAGAGATGGGCAAACAACTCTCTCTTTTTTCTTTTTGTCTATTCTTGCTCTGGCTCATCATAAAGGAAAACCTTCACCTCTTTTGCATACTTAAGGAGTGAGCCGCCAGTAAAGGGTGGAACCCTACATTTCTCCTCGCTGTCCGCTACCAAAAGGACTTCAGCAATGACGGCTGTGTAGGCAATAGTGTTTCGATCCACGTTGAGTTTTTCACAACTTCGGTTCAGGCTGTGTGTTTTCTTGAATGTTTTAAGAACAAACATATACCTGTGTTTGACATCTTCTGGGTGTTTCACTGTAAAAGCCAAGAACAAAACAATCACAACACATCCAGAGGCATGAACAAGTAAGTATATATGTGTTGAATTGTTTCCAATATTTACACTCTTAATACCTAAAATGTTAAATCACACAACTGAGCAGTCATACAAGACAGAACTCACTGTGACACATAGCTATATGACTGTGTCAGCAAATCTGACATTTTCTAAAAAAAAATGTAAAAAAAGAATGTTAACTGCTACATAACATACTTCTTTTGCCAAACTGTGACACTTTCTTCTTCTTCTTCTTCTTGGCCTTCTTGCTCTTTTTCCCGTCACTCGGTGAAGAAGACGACTCAGAGTCTGAGGCTGATGAATCTGAGGAACTGGAACTTGAGGGGGAATGATGTCGTTTTGCTGAGAATTGTAAAAAATAAATAAATAAAAAAATAAAATAAAGTGTACTGTGAAAAAGAGACAAGTGGAGTATACAGTTGTGATCAAAAGTTGTGACAATGGCACAAAGTTTTGTATCCATCTACTTTTACATGTTTATATTAAATTATTTATAAATGTGTCTATGACACAGTGAAAATCTATCACAAACAATTCGTCCGTCCATCCATCCATCCATCCATTCTCTTCCGCTTATCCTTTTCAGGGTCACGGGGGGGCTGGAGCCTCTCCCAGCTGACATAGGGCAAGAGGCAGGGTACACCCTGTACAGGTCGCTAGCCTGTCGCAGGGTCAACACAGAGTGCTAACTCGCAAGCAATTCATATTTTTCAAAAACTGTTACTGGCAAATAAATTTTGCTTTCTTAGTGTTGCAACTGCTGAAGCCTTTGGCCACGACTCTAAAAACAAACCATTTTTTTCATTGACCGGACTGATGGAAGATGACTGACAGTTGAAGTTCTTCAACAGGTTAGATTATAAACTCTAAAAAAATGGATGAGGCTTTAGATTGTAGGTGTCCTCTGTTTTTATATATATATATATATATATATATATATATATATATATATATATATATATATATATATATATATATATATATATATATAAGCCATATTGCATTTTTAAATTATCAATCAATCAAAGCAGATCACAATTTCTGTGTTTCACCTGAAGTAGTAGGGATGTTATCCAGTGCTTTTTTCAGCTGTTCTCTGAGGAAATTTCTTTCATCTTCAAGGACAGTAATTTTGTCTCTTAGCTGCTGAATTATTGCTGTAGCAGTTGGAGCCAACGTAGATGGAGTTCCTGGCGCTATAATGGTAAAAAATATATATATCATCACAAAACAAAAGAAAAAGGACATGTTTAGATACAATGAAAACCAAGGAATCAATTTTGATGTTTTAATTGTATTATACAATGTATGGCAACATTGTTGGGTTTTTTGTTGAGTTTCTCTTTTCCATAATGTTCTTCTTCTACAACAATTAAATTATTTCGGTGTCTTCACTGTTGTGTTATTAGCAGATTCTAAAATATATGTTACGTTTCAGTCTATGGCTGCCAATAAATACTAACTTTTGCTTCAAACTTTACTTGTGAATACAGTCAAATTCTACAACAGAATGCTTTTTAACATATATGACAGTTTGCGCTTACAAAAATGAGTAATGATAGGTATTTTCCCCCTGTATTTTTGAAGACTTAATAGTGAACTGTAGGAAGTTTGAGAGGAGTATAGAATTAGGGGGTAGTGATTTATAAATACTGGTGCATTAAAGGTGTCATACTGAAAAAGCCTACATGAGTGTAGTCAATTAATGCTTGTGGATAAGATTGTATACTTACTTTCTCCTTTACCCTCTACATTGTCAAGTTGTTCCACCTGTGCAGATCCAGCACTGCCATCAGCACTCACAGATGGATGTACCTGGTTGGCTGTGTTGTACCTTCTTCTTAAAGGCATAGCTCTGAAATGTTAGAATATTGTATTGGAAACATTCAATGGTTTACTGGTAACTTTGGAATATTTAATGGCTATCATTAATAATGAGCCAGTAATATAGTTAAGCAAATACAAAGTGCAGAATTTAACTTTTTTTTTTTTTTTTAAATAAGGATACAGGAAATACACCTGACTATAAACCAATAACCCTCTGGGTCTACACATATACACAATGGTCCAATATCAAGTATTTTTTGACAAACCTCAAAACATCAATTATCAGGATCAAAATAAACCACACAGTGATTCAGACTGACACAAACTAGTTACTTTGTTGTATGTATGTATATATATATATATATATAATAAAAATGTGCCAACCCCGAAACATCACAGCATGTTATCAAAAAAAGACAAAAATGTGCATAATTTTCTGTAATATTAAGAATTCATGTTCTTACCTTGCAACCTTACAACAGTAGAAAGTATGGCGATTTTATTCCAAAGACACTCTTGTAATCCAGTGGTTTTTGCCAGCTTGGAACTGCGAGGTACGCCAAAAAAGGAGGCAAAGTGTGGCTGTTGGCGCCAACTTCTTCTTTCTCTCTCCTCCAGAGATAAAAGAAAATGTGCATATTCCCACCAGACCGCAGTCTGCCACCTACTGGCAGCCGGTTCTTTCCAGCAGAGCTTAGTTTGGAGGGGGAAGATTTAAAGTGATGCACAGGCACTCCTACGGCTGTAACGAAAACAGGGTACATTGTCCCACTTAACTGAATCTAAATTGACAATAAATCCAAATAAATTTGCTTTTTGCACTTAAAGAATGAAGTTATTTATTATTTTTTATTTACTTTTCTTACTGCCGTGGAAGCAGAGTGAATGGGGGACCATTAACTGACGGACCAGACAGCTGCTTTACTATCTGGCGCCAGTATGTGATTCATACTCGACTTGCAGTCCATTCAACATGAACACCGCTGAAAAATTATTAAACATAACACAAAGGGGAAATAAGAAGAAGCTTGTACTTATAAAATGGCTTCAAAAACTGAAATTACTCTCAAAAAAGAAGAGATGCTCTCTGTGTGAAAGAAAAATGAAAATGAGAAAAGGTGGCAACACAAGAGATGGATATCGCTGGTAAGTTCTTGATTTCCTATAAATTTCTTAAATTTGACCTATGTCTTCCATATGCCTGAATTACACATTTCTAGGTTAGTTATTTGCATTTGGAGAGTACTTTGAAAGTACTTTAGTAAGACATTTTGTAAAATACCATCAGCTAATCAGCACAGTCACAAAAATTTAAAATATTATTATTGTTGTTTATTGATATTTAATGTATTAATTCATGTATTCATTATGTTTTACCAAATGGCATATTTTGTTCAAAGGGTGTGTCGAAGACATAATAGATTCATGTCCAAATCCATAAGAGATGGGTCTATTTTCTCAGGCTCTCGCTCCTCCTTGACTTCTTGGATGATGTTCATGCATAGGTTTGTTACACAGACATACATATAGTCATGATAAACAGTAAGTACATATGTACTGCATGTAGTAAACTATTTTGACTCATAGCATAATATTAAACACAAACTGTTGTAAAATTAGGTAAATGCAACCTTGAATGAGCAGCAACAACATTTCATTATTTATTTAATAAAAGCTACGCAAAAATGAAGAAGCAGTATATGAAAATTAAGTACTAACTAAGTACACCCCATGATTAAGTAGTGTGTAGAACCACCTTTAGTAATATCCCTTCTATTCTACCACATTATTATTTTATAATAATTTCATACATGTGACATAACAGTAACACCTTTTACATGATTAAGAAGTCAGTAATAAACTGTGTTAATATCACATTAACATTATTCATATAGGTTTACTACATTGCTGCAGGTTTGCACAAGGGCTAAGACTGAGGCAAGTGGACTTAATTGAAGAGGGAGTCTGTGGAAGCAGCCGCACTTTGTCCAAGATGTCCAAGACACTAAGGAGGGTGTGTGTGCAAGCAGTTAAGCACCTGAAGAGGATGGGGAAAATGAGAATAGGTGGAAGACATGGTTTTGTTGTCATTGATGAGAGCAAGTTTTGTCACAAGAGAAAGGTAAAGATATGAATTTATTTAAGATATTAATTGGTGAATAATGGTGATAGGTACATCTGTATCTATGAAATTGTTGTTCAGACAACTGCAAATAAATCATGCCTTAACACTGTCCTCTTTCCAAAAACTTCTAATTTTTCAGTATGCACGCGGGCGATTTGGTGCTACTTGGTGCAGGAGAGGCTGGGTTTTTGGATTGTTGGAAGTCAATCAACGGAGAAGGAGGCCTGTGTTGAAATTTGTTCGCAGACGAAATTCTGAAAGACTACTTCCTATTATACAGCGATATGTTAGACCTGCAAGTACAATTTTGAGTGACTCTTGGCGTTCCTACTGCAGACTGAGGCAACATGGGTATATACACTACCAAGTCAATCACCAGAGGTTTTTTGTTCACCCTGCTACAGGAGCACATACCCAGCATATAGAAAGGTCCTGGAGAACCTTTAAGCAAGAGGTGTACCGTTTCAGAGGCAACATGACTGAGAAGTCACTGAGAGAGATCCTACATTTTATTGAGTGGAACTACTGGCTGGGTAGACAACACAGAAATGGACCCCTTGGTCGCCTTTTCAAGGATATAAGAGCCATACATCCAGTACAATAACATCACCCCTGTGGCTGGAGCCTTTTTGCATGGAGTTTGTATGTTATCTCCAGATCTGTGTGGGCTCTCTCTGGCTACTCTGGCTTCCTCCCACAGTCATGCATGGGGTTAGATAAATTGGTGATTAGCTCTAGGTCTGACTGTGTAAATTGACCCTAGTTGTAAATGTGAATAGTTCGTCTCGGCATTAGCCCGATGACAGACTGGTGACCTGTCCAATGTGTAGCCCATCTCCCGCAAATGACAGCTGAGACAGGGTCCCGCTCCCCTGGAAAAAATGCATAGATAGATGGCATTTTGTTTTTGTGTATTGGACATTTAAAATATGTATTCCATTGTCATCCAGATATAAAATGTGCTGTGACTTCTACACTCCTATGCAATTTCAAAAACTATTTTAAATAGACCTCTTAGCTATGCTTAATATTGTGATCCTCAAACAAATACAATGCAGTTATTTTCCAGCGAGCTTTTAATGAGTGTTTTATGCATGTTTATTTTTTTAAATCTAATACTTAATGTTTTTCAAACAGGTAGTTTAGCATTTTCCATGTGTTTCCAGTTCATCATCAGAACTCTTGACTTTTGTTTTATTCAGTGATTAACTTGGCAATAAATACAGTCAGTTTACAAGCCTGATTCTTGCTTATTACACAGAACCTACCACCATTATTTCCAGATAATGCTCACACTTCTTGTAGTTTGCTTTAATAGGTTATTGCATAGAAACAGTCGGTTTTGTATTTTGCAGCCCTGATTCCTTCTTATTACAAAGAAATTACCATAAATATTTCCATTTAATAAGCCAAAGCATTAAGCATAATATTTAGGCTATTAAGCAAAGCAGAATGCTGAGAACCTAAGGTATAATTAATTCAAGCCTTATAACATGGTAATACCATCCTATTATGTTAAAACATTAGCCAATATTACTTCATAATTTTGCGTTTATTACAATTTATTAAAAATTATGAAAAGTTAAATGCATAAACATTACTTCCTTATTGCTATCTCCATACAATATTTTTACCACATTTTTAAGCTACTATTACTAAAGGGTTTAGCCTCATGGGCATATCTCTGTTTCCACAGCATTACCATCAGTTTTGGGGGCCTTACGATCCATTTACATAAATTTCAGTGGAATATTACTCAATTGTAACCGCTGTTGTTACCAGCAGTATTACTTGATATTAGCTGGTAATTACCTTGATAATTGGATGGCAATAACCGTTAAATTTCCTCATTATTACCTTCTGTTTCCAGCTTTTTCGCTGTTGTTACTAGTGGTATTACTTGGATATTAGCTGGTAATTACCTTGGTAATTGGATGATAATGTCCTGTATATTACCCCATTATTACCTTTTGTTTCCAGCTTGTTACCCCATTATTACCCCCTTATTACCACATTATTACCGAGCTGTAATAGAAAGTGCTACCAAAGAAACCTGTCAGTGTTTTGTCATTATTGTGGTGCAATTAGCAGGTTATTTCAACAGTAAAGGGACGCATAGGCAACAATTTACTGGAATAGTTTTGAAAATTGCGGAACAATATCAATTATTATGTCCTGAATTTTTCAACTTGAGATTCTTTTAGCAAAGCTTAGACAATGTTATCTATATCTATTCTCACTGATATACTCAAAGAAAGAAAAAAATGCCTGAAACTGAAAATTTAGAGCAGCCTCAATCCTGAACTATTGGCTCACAGGAATTGCTTACAGTATAAAGACACTGACGTCATTATTTGAAACTTGCCATGTTTAATATTAGCATCCACCACTGCAACAGTATATAATGTATATTACAGAAAAAAGCACAATGGTCCACTTTAAGTGAGTGAATGAAATTTAAAATGTAATAGCTGTTCTTTATGACTGGGGTATAATATTGATAAAAAGCATTATTGATAAATTCATTAATCTTTTCTTTAACCATGATCTCTCCACTGACCAAACACTTGCATGATTCAGAATTATTCTTACCTTAATCTGAAGGCCGACCCCGGCTGTCACAGGTCAAGGCCGTGGTCTCATTGAGTCACAGCTTGCAGCTTTTCATCAAAGCTTCTCCAGATCCACAGATAATCCTTCAAGGAGCCAAGAAGATTTAGGATAGCATTCTGAGGAAGACACTGCTGAGCAGCTCTCACTAGTGATATTCAGGTGGTTTCTTCAGCTGAAATTACATATCCCCATACTGTAGAAACACAGTGTGCTCTTTGCGCTAATCTGATGGCTGGAGTTACCAGTTACTTTTAACAGAATCGTACCCTCAATAATTATGTTTCCATTCACATCCAGTATACAAGGGAAAAGACTAATTTTAAGAACTTTTGTTCCTTTTTCCTACATAGTTGTCAGGAAGTCTCTGCTGATTCACCTTACAACATGATTCTTTTCAACTTTTTCTGCATCAGCCTCCTCTTTTCCAGCTGTGTCTCCTTCACCTGAACGTTCCCACTGTGTGAAAATGGATTTCTCTCACTTTTGGTGCAAGCAGCGGGTTATTTGCATTTCCAGCCATAGTACTCATTTCACAAAATTTCATGGGAGAGGGTCGGGAAATCAGTAGCTGGAGGTTCAACTCATCACAAAGCTCATTTCTTTCAGGATTCAAAAAAGTGTGGGGGGGCGAGTCAAGGAGTTTCCTAAATTTTCTGCGGGCTGATTTCATTATGCTTGTAGTCAGCAGGTTATTGCTTGAAAGGTTGAAGCACCTCGACTGCATGTGTGCATGTTAATACACCAAATGAGCTAATTTTATCCACTTAAAAGAAAATATAAAGCATGTAAGAGAGAAGAAATTCAAATCCAGGTTACAAGGTCAGTGCATTTCACCTTGAGCAAGCAGTGCTGTTCCCACCTTTTGAACCTTCGTCTTCAGATGGAGAGCCGCGAGCGAGGGTGCTGCCAATCACCAAAACAAGCATCTGTGAATCTCCTCCGTCTGCTTTTTTCTTCCCATCCTGCCAAACAGCCCAATTGGGGGAATCAGGCAGTGATTAGTTTCCCCTGAGCCACATATGAAGGACGATCCAGCAGGCTTGTCCTCATTAAGCCTCCATTAGCGCAAGTGTAATGGATTTTTAATGAAGGGGGGAGACACAAACACAAAGATGAGCTCGACTTGACCCCGACATCAGGGGGGAACCTGGCCAATCAGTGTCCCTGAATCCTCCTTTTTGTTTTCCTGTGCTGTTGTCCTCAGGGACTTAAGTTTACAGCAATTCAAGCTTTTTAACATATTTAAATCTCTTTGCATTTAAAACCCTCCAAGTTTCCTGTTAATCTTAAAAAAAAGAAGAAAACACAGATTCCGCTGACACGTCGTCTCTTGTGTGAAAGCTATGTTTCTTCCATTTACTCTCTCATTAGCTGTTTTGTTGTCTCGCACGTCTGCAGTAAGTGAATTGTTTTCATGTGGATCAGACGATGCTGATGAGAACTCTTAACAGAATAGAGGCAATCGTCCTCTTTTTACCGGGAGCGTGATTTGTTCCCCGACTGTGTCGACTCCCATTACATGAGTCCGACAAACATCATTAAGTTGCTTTTGTGATTCACAGCGTCATGTTAGGCCTGGGTGGAAAGTCATTAGAGCTGCAGCAATCAGACAGAGGAGCTTGTACAGTTAAGCAAAATCACAGATGAGATTTCTTCACATTTATTATTTAAGGAAAAATGGATGCATTCAACATAAAGTGAAGGTGCTTTCAGAATCTACTGTCAATGTTAAATTTATTGTTGAATTTCATCCAAAATACAGTAAAGTGAGAGAATATTAACCAAACCAATAGTTGGTAGAAGTCCTCCTTGTCGTTAAACTAGCTCAACATTGTTTTTTACTTTTTTAGCGTACATGGTCTGCTGCCAGTGTTTCCTTTACCATTGCCATGTGGGGGACTTCCTCCCTCCCAATAAACCAAAGGGAAAGAAAATAAATGAGATGCCTGTTTTCCTGCTCCAGAATAAGGTTTGGACCAATGAGATGGACCACATCTGCTAATCTGACTTCTGATCTGAATCTAATCTTTCCTGTTCAACCTTTGGAGTTTGAAAGTATAAATAAATATACAAAAATCAGCTTTGTAATATGTTCTGCATCGTCATGCACGGGTTCTGATATGTGAATGATGCAGTGACTATCAGTTATGTGACTCCTGACACAGGAGTGTAGCTGCTCCTCTTTATCAGCCAATCACAGCAGCTGCACCGTTACTTGCAAAGCCAAAAAGCCATGTGTGTAATTTCTTCACAGACACCCTTCAAAGCAAGAGTTTCTAACTGCAGGATGTTGCAGACAGAAGCCAGTGCATAGCTGCGGCTTAACAATGTGAAAGCAAAAGTTACACAACTCACCTTTGTAGGGAATTCTGATGTCAACTATCACACTGGTGGTCAGCACACACACAGTGGAAATATTTCTAGGATATTTTTTGTGAATCTCCTCATTTAGATTTTAACAGCTATTTAACGGCAGTTTTAGTGGCTAAGTGAAAAGTTGGGACAGACCTGCCCTTCGACACACACATTGCTGTTGTGCTACTTTCAAGATGCAATGTTAAAAATCAGAGAGGTGAAGACATTTTTATCCCCACCAGGGATAAAATAATGTAGACCTCCCCACCCCCACACACCCTAAATATAATATACCCTTTAGTTTAAAGTGCCTGGTGCATAAACTATGGTGCATGGCTCTTTTTTTAGTTCAGAGGTTAGAAGAAGCATTTAGATTCTGTATAAGTACCAACTGTGAGCCAAAAGATCAGGCTTGAGGTTTTTCTTCTTCTTGCCTCTATATGGTCATCACAGGCACAGACCACAGAAGCCCCGCCAAACAGAGGAAAGCTGAATTAAAGATAACTAAAATGGCTTGTTTCAAGCAGATGATGAACTGAACTAAGGGGCTGAACCAGGCCTGTTTTGGCATTATTATATAAACATACAACCGTTGTTTTGTTTTCCTCTGAAATCAACATATTTCTCTGCTTATTGGTTAAATTTAACAGCAACTAACAAGATTTCATTTAAAGACTTTCAGCTTAATTGCTTGCTCCACAAGGCCCATTATAATTAATGCTCTGACTCTGTAATGTAAGTGTGATCAACAATGGTAAGCATACTAAGGATGGAGTACTTTTCTTTGTTTAAGGTGTCTGGATTCTATCATCAATGACTGGAACACATCAGACACCAGCAGTGCACAAAGCTAATAAAGGAGGCAATAGAATTATAATTACTTCAAGGAGAACCAAATTATCAGAGGCCCAGACCAACCTTTGGTCTCTAAATGAATAGCAAATTGATGAAAGTGCAAGGTCAATCACTTGGGATCATTTGCTTTGGTGTCAGTACAGACAACACAATGGTTCAGCTAACACAGTTTTACATCAGTGAAGAAAGGATTTGCAGCCAAAACAGCTTTTTACCACAAGACAGATTAAACTGAAAGAAAAAAGCTGATGAACAAGGTAAATATAAGGCTAATGATTGTGCGCGAAAGAAAGAAAGAAAGAAAGAAAGAAAGAAAGAAAGAAAGAAAGAAAGAAAGAAAGAAAGAAAGAAAGAAAAGGGGAAAAAATACAAGTCAGTCCTTGCCCAGCTGTTTGGTGATAGATGAGACAAAGGCATGGATTGAATAGGGTGTCTGCAAAGATCCATTACACATCAGCATCTAAACATCTTTACAATAACTGCCAGTCAGCAGCTAAGCCTGAGGAGGAGCTACAGCTGTTGCATTCCCAATATCCTAAGTCACTCCTGAACCAGAGACAACATCAGAAACCTCTTACCTGGGGTCAGGAAAAAGAACTGGACTATTGTGCAGTGTCAAAAGTCCTCTTTTCAGATGAAAGATGTGAGGTCGATTTTCATGAGTTGTAAGCCATAATCATCAAAATTCAACCAAAAAAGCTTGAAATATTTCATTTTAAGTATAATGACGTACATGAATATTATGAAATAACATATTAAATATATACAATAAAATATTATGAATATAAATATTCATAAAATGTTCTCTTTTTTTAGATGCACTAATGCACTATGTTCTCAGGCAGATAAAGGTTTATATTTACACCATTTTCATTTTTCAGCATCATTTGCCTTTTTACAACCTGTGCAAGAGTGTCCTCCCACAGTCCAAAGATATGCATGTTAAAGGTGAACTATTGATTTTAACTTGGTCACAGGAGCAGGTGAAAGACATATGAAGCTTTGTTTGTTCCTTTTACCATTTCAGTCTGTATGTTTAAGTAGACAGATTAATCCATATGGGCTGCCTTAAACCTTACAGATAGGCTACACATCTGAAATGAAAGTGGAAAAAAAAGAAAAGAAAAAAAACACAGGGAAAAATCATTCAAACCTAAGTAACATTTCTGCAGTTTTCTGAATGAGTAACCTTGAGCTAACATTTGATGCACTTCTAAACAGCTACCGCTTTATAAATGTGAATCATTATATTTACAAATCATAAATTCTTACAGAATCCAGGCCAGAGTCATTGTAGTTGAACCTTTTGAAGTGAAAAGACATAAGCCAGTGACTCCTTTAGAACATGAAAGGTTTTAGATAAATTGAGCAGGTTCAGAGACGAGGCTGAACAAATGCACCTGAAACACTAGAAACGATGACAAAAAAGAAAAAAAAAAGACACGTCAAAGCCAAAGAGAAAGGTAGCGGGAATGAAAGGCCAAGATCAAAAGGAGAGCAGAGAGCCTGTAATGCAGATGCACTTTCCAATTACTTTCTCATTTTGACCTACTGAGTAGCTGCACATGTCATAACACTACAGCAGATATAATGTTCTCATCAGGACCAAACTGGCATCTTCAACTATGCACTGGTCTGTCACAAGACAGCTCTGTTCAACACGACAGACCGGTGCAAAGTCTACAACAGTGAACCCCTAGCTGGTGACTGGTCCACCAGGGCCACTGTCCAATGCACAAAGTGCCTGACCCCCCCCCTATGCGGAGAACATGCAAACTCAATGCAGAAAGTCCCCATCCAGATGATGGATTAGAACCCAGGACCTTCTTATTGTGTGGCAGCAGTGGTAACCACCATGCCACCGTGCTGCCCCATTTCAAGTGGTACAACCTTCTTAAGTTGGTTGTACCACTAAAATAAATAAACAAAGACATTTCTGGCATTGAGCTGTTTCATTTTTTCATACATAAAGTCCTTACAGTGGTTGAAGAATGATATTAAGACACTGTCTGAAGCTGTCCTTTCTCATACAGAGGCCACATCAGGCACTTTCTGACATCTACTTGCTTGCTGTGAATAAACTGGGCAGAAATCTGCACTAATGTCATAAAGGAGTAGTCAATTATCACATGATTCTCGTACTATGGATCTGGCAGGGTGAGGACGATTTCAATGTCCAAGCTGAGGGAGTTAGATACTTAATAAAGTCCAAAAAGAGACAGGGCTGTACTGCATCTGTGACAGCTTTTGACTATGTGTAAAGATGCATAGTCAAAAATTAAAAACTCTGATTTTTCTTCCTAAACTTTGAAGTGAGATTTCTTACCTGTCTTATATCAAGCCTGGGGACTCTGCTATGCAACATGATGATTCAGGTGTTCCAATCACTTACATGGCCACAGATGTAAAAAAAAAAAGAAACATCTGCCTAACCATGCAAGACTGCTTCTACCAACATTTGTGAAAGAATGGGTCACTCTTAGGAGCTCAGTAAATTCTAGCGTGGTACCGTGATAGGTTGCCACATGTGCAATAAGTCTGGTCATGAAATTCCTCACTACTAAATATTCCACAGTCATCTGTTAGTAGTGTTATAAACAAAGTGAAAGCCAATGGTAACTGGACTAGTTCTTATATAGTGCTTTTCTACTCAGTCTGAGCACTCAAGCGCTTATACAACATGTTTTACATTTACCCATGCACACCCATTCATACAAGCACTTCCATGATTAACTAAGCTAAGTGCTTTTAATTATCTAACATTCACACACATTCACATTCTAACGGTTGCGTCGGAGAGCAACTTGGGGTTAACTACCTTGCCCAAGGATACATTGGCACGCAGCCTGGAGTAGCCAGGAATCGGACCACTGACCTTCCGATCAGTAGGTGACCTGCTCTACCTCCTGAGCTACAGCCACCCCAATGGGAATGCCAAGAACTCAGCCATGAAGTGGGAGGCCACATAAAATGATTGGCGGTTGCCAGAAGAACGGTACTTGTCTGACTGCATTGTGTCAAGTGTAAAGTTTGGTGAAGGGGGGATTATGGTGTGGGGTTGTTTTTCGGGAGTTTAATTTAGTTTAGTTTATTCAGATTTGTCATGCCAGAACACACAAACATAAACAAAAACAAAACTTGGCACAACACTTATTTCCATTGTGGTCCCCAAAAGCAACCAACAACACCAAAGAAACACCTAAAACATACAAGTTACAAAAACGAAAAATAAATAGAAATTTTCTTCAAAAGGTACCTTTTTATAGTTTTCATAAAAAGAGTCAGATCTCTTATAAAATGCAACTCTGAAGGAAGACTATTCCATGCCAGAATGCCGGTATAAAAAAACTAAATTTTCCAAAAGACTCAACCCTGGGTAAGTGCAAGGGTGATGCACTAGATCTTGTATTTATAGAATGAAGCTCATTAATAAAATTGTTGGGCTCACCTCCTTAGTTCCAGTGAAAGGAAGACATTTTAGACAATTTCATGCTCCGAACACTGTGGGAACAGTTTGGAGATGGCGCCTTCCTGTTCTAACATGACTGCACACCAGTGCACAAAGCAGGTCCATAAAAACATGGATGAGCAAGTTTGGTGTGGAAGAACTTGACTGGCCTGCATCATACAAAACTGAATGTATACAGGAAGTGAACAAACAATCAGTTATGATACGAGTAGACCTTGATCTACCATCATGCCAGCTAATCTCAGTCTCTATTTATATTGCTTTGTTGATAAAGTACTGATTTTATCTGCAGCATACCTGCTGAGCAGGTATTTATACACTGCAACCAAATATCACATTTTGGAGATGCAAGCTGAATAGCATCCGGTGTGAATGTCTTTTTTCGATCTTTGATTGTGTAAATATCGACATAGGTCAGAGGACATGGATACACATGCCAGCTAGAGCTGGATCTTTAGGGGCAACCATGATATCAACTGAACCAGGTGGCAAGAGGAGATCTCCTTGACACCTGCTTTCTGACTTGAGAGAGAGTCTTCTGAGCTGGGAGTGTGTATGTGTGTATGTGAAAGCAGCCCGTGCTGGAACAAAGTTGTCAAGGTCAGTCACCGTGAGAGTTTGTCACTGTTACTCGGCTCCTTGTTACGCCGCAGGCTTCATTAGCTGCCCGATTGGCCTTGAGTTCAGCACCCTGATGAATGTATTTTGTCGTAAGAAGTCATTACTGGTTGCAGTGGTCATGACTGGTCATGACTGGGCATGACTGGCTGTACACACAGACATATACACGGAGCTACAAAAGATTTTAATATCTCATTGTAATATAGGAAGCATATAAATATAATTGAGCAAGATGACATTAACTAGAAGCATCAGTCTGGCCAGCATTCAATGCAAATTAGAAATCGCTGTCTAATGAAGTCTAGATAGAGACACTGAACAGATTGATTGCACAAGCTCTCTCTCTCTCTCACACACACTCACACACACACACACACACACACACACACACACACACACACACACACACACACACACACACACACACACACACACACACACACACACAGGCACACACAGAGAGAGAGAGAGAGACTTCAGGATCTACAGTGACATCAGGATCTGAATCTCAGACTTAATTGGATGCAGGCGGTGGGTAAATGACAAGTAAAAGCACAGAGGATGGAGGTCAACGGAGGCTCCTAAGAGAATGCTGTTTTCTTTGCTGCACAAATCTTTAAGCTTGTTTCCTTACAGATACACATGTTAAAAGATTTCATATTATGTCTCAGTGCACATACAAATTCCAGTCATTACACTCAGAACTATGCATAACGAAGCATGAGCTACCCCACTACCTGACAGTACATAGTCACACAAACATATACAGTAAAATGCTTCTTTTTTTCTTCCTATTTAAGTCTTAGCTTCTTGCTAGAAAATAAAATCCCTTGTTTGCTTGCTTAAAGTAAACCAAAATAGTTTTTATGATGAGTACACGCATATTCCCTCCCAGCCCTGTACATACCCACGATAGAGTGACACACTATAAGCACCACTGGAGGCATTAAGCTCTTGAAACATCTGGGGCTTACTACACTGCAGCAATCTTTCCTTTCAATCATCATAAAATCTTTTGTTTTTATTTTATTATTTAGATCTATCCAGTTATTTATACACAATAAACAATGTGAGATTATAAAAAAAATAAGCTATTAAGCACTATTGCATTTCACCAGGTGTCCTTTGGAATAATTCTCATTGATGCTGTTTTACCACTATTTATACACCTGTAAAGTCATGCCTTGGAAATACCCATAGCCAAAATACCAATAGCCCTCTTTTTCATCAGCCTGAGCTTGTATGAGAAACAATATATAAAAAACAAAATGAAAAAAATGGATGTTGCTTTTTGTGAAGCAGATCTACCTGAAGACCTATTGATCGAAACCACTTTGAAAAATTATGAGAAAGTCTGGCTCCTTGGAAGCAAAAGAAATGAGGGGTGGTTCAAGGCTTTTGCACAGTGGTGTATGTATCCTTGCACCTTGTTGTTTAGACTTAGGAAAAGACTTTAATTAAAAAAAAAGGCATATTCTGATTGCCTAGGGTTAAAGTTAACATTAGGATTAGGGTTGGGGTCACTGCTGATGATTTAGTCCTCACGGGGTTAAAGGGTATACAGTCTATGACTGTGTATACAAGTTGCTAACAACTCAACTATCTAACACTGGAACAATGAATCTCTTTTCATCCACCAGGTCAGTAGCAAACCACCAAGAGGTCACGTTAGGCAACATTTTAGACACATGCTGAACAAACACAGTTTCAGAAACTAGAAGTTACCTTTCAAAATCAGCTCACCTCCAGGTATTCCAGCCTCACAGTTCTTCTATTATAAGATTTACATCTGATTATGCAATAAAGGTGAAAGTTCAACATGAAAAGGTACTAGGTATGAAACTAACACTAACCTAACCTGGTAGATGTTAGGAGGCTACATAATTTTATTGATGTTTTTTGGATTCGGTTGTAAGAATTTTTGCCTTTGGAAAAGTAATGCACCATCAGAGCCATAGGTTCTCATAAACATTCTTCTGAAAGCTTGACATGCCTGAAATCTGTCTGATTTATTTTTTATTTTTTGCATATGTATTTATGAACTTACCATAGATAAGTTTTGAAAGTACCAAGATGCACACCAACACACAATTTGAAAACTATCTCTGAACACAAACAAAAAAGCTGGTGCTAATTTCTGCCATCTGCATATTCTCTCATTTATTTAACCTCATTATTTGTGGACAATAAATTCCTATTTCCAGACAAAGCCTGGAGGAGAGAAGCTAACAAATATCTGACAGTGTCAAACTTGTAGAGAAAATGTTGGAAACAGTGGGGGTGGTGTTTAAGTGTTCATCAGTGTGTGGAGAATCAAGGCAAAAAGAACAAAGTTGTAAAGTGACAAATTACCACCAGAGGAAAGGAAGCGGCACTGAACAAATGTCTTGAGGGCAAAATAGCAAATTGGGCCTTATAATGTAGCAGATTTGAAACACAATTAATCTTTTGGAGATAATTTATTTTTAAAAGAGAAATGGAGTAATATATTGTTTGTTTGTTTTGGGGGTTTTTTTGTGTTTTTTTTAAAGTTAGGCCTGTTTAAGGAAACCACGGTATGTTGTAACTCAATTAAGAGTCCCTATAAATACTGCACAATTTTGCAATAGGATGTGAAAATTACCAAAATGTGTTACACGTCACTTGTGCAAAACGTACCAAAATAACTGAGGTTAATGTAAACAACAGTTTGTCATGCATACTAAAATGAAAGAATTAGGACTGCCTTTCCCCCCCAGCCGTGTTATCTGACCCACCTATTCTCTTCACTCACCACAGTGTAGGTGCCTCAGCTGTTCACTAGTCATTTGCCTCATTGTCTTCGTGCCTTGTACCTTAGCTTCCCAGCTTTCACTTTCTCATTTTTTCAGTGTTGCTGCCCTGGCTTTATTCTGGTTTCAGTATTCTCCCAGTAAGAAACTGGAAGTTATGGAGCATGAAGAGATTTCCACTGAATTTTAAAACCAGTTACTGGCTGTGTGATGGCCGACTCTATCCAGACTGGTCCAACAGTTTTTACCCTTAATGAACATATTTCAGACTAGGCAGCAAAACATGTTTAATGACCTGAAAGAAACATCCTGGAGGTGTAAGTTCAACACAAAGTAGCTTTGCTCACTTCACCAGTTGGTGCACTTTGCCAGAATGAATATCCCTATTCAGAATGTGGATTGTATATAACTTTATGTTTCTTTAGAGTTCACTTGCTTGCAGTACTGAATGTGTAGAAGCCGTCAGAATGAGCTAAAGATCTAAAGATTTTTTTGTGGCTGCCAAAGCTCACATAGGGGGAACTGAGAGGAAAGGTGACAGGAAATTCAAAGGATATTTAGTTTCTCTTGTTAACAGACATCTTCGCTAGCCACTTTTAATTCAGCACATCTAATTAGATGACTCCCTGGCCAATGACTGCGGCATGACCATGGCACATCTATCTGGTCTATTATATACCTGGGTCAGCAAGTGTTTTTGAATAGCCTGGACAGATGTAGGAGGATGAATAGAAGATGTAAAGAAATATGTGTCTCCCTCTAGCCAATTCTGAATACCGATTGATTTATTTCTTGAACATATTTTCCTGTACCTCTGCCTAGTCAGAAGGGATGAAATGGCAAAGGTGACTATTTCAAAGTTAACCATGAGAAGTAAACCCAAGGCAATGTACAGAAAACACACAACACCCAAGTGGAGAATCATTTATCAGAAAAAATGTAATGTCAAATATTGAAATATGACATTGATTAGCTTCTAGTTTCTGTGGATAAAACTAAACTCAAACCTAATCCTAACCCTGGACAAGTTGTTGGAGATTTGGTGAATGTTTAATTAAGTATGATGACTACCTGAGTATAAACACTACTGGAGTAAGCCAAGGGCCATCTATGATATCCATCTATCCACTTATACTGCTTTGGATCACTAGCAGTCTAAGCAGAGATGCTCAGATCGCCTTTTTCCATGCCACCACCTCCGGCATTTCCAGGTGGACAGACAAAACCTCTAGCATGTCCTAGGTCTGGCCTTGGTAACCTCCTGGCAGGAACATGCCCAAAATGCCTTACGTAGCCCTTTGTGACCAACCAGAGCGCTGGCACTCCCAATTTCGTAATTGCAACCACATATGCTAAACCAATAATTCTTTTTGCATATAAAACCAGAGAATTTACACTTACATATCATGCATTCAATATGTCCCAGAGGACTGTATCCATCCTATGACGGGTTTGCAGAAATTGGGTAAAAAGCACAAAAAACAAAACGCACTCCGTGCACTTTATCGTTGTCATTAGAATTTACAACTATGTATCTAGCAAAATATATAAATACAAAAAATGATTTTCAATTCAATTCAATTCAATTTCATCTCTATAGCGCCAAATCACAACAAACAGTTGCCTCAAGGCAGTTTGTATTGTAGGTAAAGACCCCACAATAATACAGAGAAAACCCAACAGTCGAAACGACCCCCTATGAGCAAGCATTTGGCGACAGTGGGAAGGAAAAACTCCCTTTTAACAGGAAGAAACCTCCAGTAGAACCAGGCTCAGGGAGGGGCAGTCATTTGCTGTGACTAGTTGGGGCTGAGGGTAGAGAGACAGGAGGAGGAAAAGAAATTTTCAATTTCTTTTAATTTCTTTTTTAATTGCTATGGATTTCTTTTTTACATATTATTAAAATTAGGGTTCTGAAGATTCCATTGATGTACAGTAAGTTGAAATATTCCACAAAATGGTACTACAGCATGTATAAATGTACAGATATGGTCTGGTGGACTTGTTCTATTATAGGTCATAAAGGGAGGTGTCTAGAAAACATCCTAGACACCCCCTAGCTCAAGGCTGGATCACTTCAACTCATTATTTTCAATGCAGAGGAGCAGCAGCTCTACTCTGACCATTTTTAAATGACCAAACTCCTCACCCTCTCTCTATAAGGGTAAGCTCAGACACCTTTAAGTGGAAGCTTTTTTCTGCCACATGTATCTGTGATTATATTCTTTTTGGTCACTGATCACAGCCTTTGGACATAGGTAATAGTAGGAATGTTGATCAACCAGTAAATCATTTCACACTCATGCTCAGCATCTGAATCACTGCAGATGCTGCACCAATCTGTCTTTGTAATAGAATGCTGTGCTCTTCCCCACTCGTGTGCAGAACTCTGAGATGCTTGTGTTACGGGCCCCAGGGATGGTGCCACCATAACAAAAATGAAATCCCTGCAAATACAGGTAACATTCAGGAGCAATGAAGACGCAGTGCACTCGGTTTGCCTTCCAGATTGCATCTGTTTCAGATTTCCATAAACATTAACAACATTCATGTATGCATTACTTTCTTTCAGTTCCAGTGTCTTTACAACTCACATATGTCCATATTTCCAACAGTTATAAACATAGAAGTAGATGTGTTCACACATCAACACTCCACTATCTCCAATGTACAACCTCTCTGTGCAGGTGGAATAACAGTACACAGTTGCCCTTGCATAAGCAATGGAAAGCTACTACATGTCTATAGTGCACCTTACAGTCATTCTCAACTGTATTTTAAAACAATGCTTTTAGCTGTTCCAATTTACGGTAGACACTGTATCTGTTCTGGATACTGAAACTAAGCAATTAATCACACATTCTTAACAGCATTGTGAAAATAAAACAGTCCCGTATAACATGTGAGGCATTCATACTCATTCAAACTTAAAGTGCCAAAACATCTTAAACATTTCTATTCTAAACAGTAAGGTGTGTAGGAGTACAAATATTCATCATGTAAAACAAATAAACCTGCAGTGACACTCCTGCAAGACCACACTCGGGGCATACGACCCACAATACCACACAACGTTACCGTGACGTATTTGCCAGCGGCCTGCAGAGCCTGTCCCCTAGCTGAGGCTGCTGCAGGTCTCCAGACTGCTGCTCACAAGTGTAAAACAATGCAACTTTACAAACGTAGCATGCAGAATAACATTTTCTCCAAATGACAGACAGTGGTATCATTTTTAACCAAGTACTAACCTGCAAATACAGGTAACATTCAGGAGCAATGAAGACGCAGTGCACTCGGTTTGCCTTCCAGATTGCATCTGTTTAGCGGGCGGAAATTCACCCCCCTAAAGCAACCGGGGTGCATCTTCCCTGGAATCAACAGTTCCACCTGAGGTGTTGCTCCAATTTTACTGTCCTTCTGTATAGTCCATGTTGCCCAATAAATCAGCACAAATATTGGTCATGTTTCCCAAAAATATTTTGAGTCTTTGTCGCTGGAAATCACAGGTAAGCAAATTAAATAAATGAAATTAACAGATTAACACAAAAGTGGCCATACATTTTGGGTGTGCCACACTTGTACTCCTCCACTGAGGGCAACCACTCCTCTGTGGCAGGGCTGCTGGGGAGGACAAGATTTGGCCCAAGTTCCTCAGGGCTCTGGATGTTGTGAGGTTGACCTGCTTGACAAGCCTTTGCAACATTGTATTGAGGTCGGTGACAGTGTCTCTGGATTGGCAAAATGGGATGGTGGTCTACTTGTTTAGAAGGGGAACTATAGTGTGTGCACAGATGCCAGGGTCTTAGAGAAGAGAGTCTCATTAGTCAAAACTCAGAAGAACTGTGATATTAAAAAAATATATATGTCAAAAATATGACATTTTAAAAGATCTAGCACCAGTACTTAGTCAAACTCAGTTTCTACTTTACTACAGCTCTCTTCCCTTAACTACTTTACTAACGTAAGCTGGCTGCACTAACAGCACTCACTTTTCTGTTACCAAAGCTATTTCTCTCACATATTGAGAGACTCACTTCCCACAACAAACCCACCAAGTTAGACTGAGTCACTCACACACTCACAGCAAATGTTGTTTCGTACACACACACAGTCCTGGGGCAGCAATACGAGCTACCTTTGTTAATAAAGAAGCCAGGCAATAATTGATCTTTTCCATCATTCTGTGAGCAACAATGACCTGATTTTAAGGTGTACACATTATAGGTCAATGTGAACAACAGATCACAGTGAAGGAAGTTGCCTTTGATGCACAGTTTATGATACTGTAAATATATAAATACTGCAATACTTTCATCACTTAGTAATAAGGTCAGTCACCACTGGATTACCTTCGGTGATGGATAGCATCTTTAAAAATTTCTTCAAAGAAAAATCTTCAAGAAATTTTCAGTCTACATATAATACCTTAGGTTTCATGTATTAAAACTAACCATTACTGTTCAGAGTTTTGTAAAGTGAATACTTTGCACTGAGAAGATGAGGAACGTTATAATTAATGATCTTAATTTGGATCTGCAATCAAGAGGAAACATACCTTCTTACATATCTTACATCTTACATACCTTCATATCTGTGGTTGGTATGAATCAGATTGCACTTTCAGAGTTTAAAAGACTCCCCTCTTTTCAAAGAAAATTGGCAGAGTTCTTTCAGCATACAATTTGAATCTGCAGCTTTTGTAGCCAAATGGATTAGAGTCTAAACTGAACCGGACAGTAAACATCAGGTATGACCTCATGGTCTACCATGAAAACAGTAGCTGATTAGGTCCTTTTCCTTTTTCCTTTTGATAAAAGGAAAATGTTCCAAACTGTACTGAAAGTATAAGTGGCAAAAACATGATGCCCGTGAAGCAGCTTGGTCCTGTCTTGTTCATGTCTTTTCTCTCTGCTTCTCTCCCCCTTTGGCTCTGCTCTACATCTTTTTCATATATGTTTCCTGCACCTGAAATTACTTAATGCTTCAACAGCTCTGCATCAGCACAGAGAATTTGGGAATGCTATTGCTCATTTGAAACGGCAGCTGAAAAGGTTTGTTCCCAGTATCGGTTAAATCTTAACATATTTTAAAAAGAAATTTAAGAAGAAATTCAGTGGATGAAGTTATTTATGTTGATATTATTGGACATGCATGTCTAGGAGTTTGGTCACAAGAGGACAGATTTCAGCCAAACAGGTGAAATATTAAGTCATGACATTTGGCTTGTTTTTTTTTTTTTAATCACATTTTCAACTTCTTTATAGTTTATGTGTAATGGAAACAGTAGACTGATATCATATCAGATAGCATTATCAAAATGAAGCTTATGTCTAAGTTCAATAAGGAAAATCTGTGATCACTCATCTGCCTTCTTTCCTTGGTGTTTGGCTGCTAGTCTATTTATTTATTTATTTATTTTTTTTTACATCATTTCCCCATACTGTCAAACCCTATATCGACATGATTACTCTGGTCCAATTATCTTCTTGACTTCTTTCTTCGAGCCAGTCAGCCTCCATTCTGCGCACTTTAACCCTCAGTGTTCTCAGTGCCTTTCAGATTCTCATTCGTGCAACCCACCACCATCTCACCCTGCTCACTCAGAGCTCCATCCAAGACTCCATCTTCATCTTCACCTCCACAAGTGGGGGTTCTAGACTCTGGGTGTACAGACTTAATTCTTATCATGGCTGAAATTATCCATCCATCCATCCAGCCATCCATTCTCTTCCGGTTATCCGGGGCCGGGTCGCGGGGGCAGGAGCCTAAGCAGAGAAGCCCAGGCTTCCCTCTCCCCAGCCATCTCCTCCAGCTCATCCAGAGGGACCCCAAGGTGTTCCCAGGCCAGCTGAGAGATATAATCTCTCCAGTGTGTCCTGGGTCTACCATGGGGCCTCCTCCCGGTGGGACATGCCCAGAACACCTCACTCAAGAGGCGGCCAGGAGGCATCCTAATCAGATGCCCGAGCCACCTCAACTGGGTCCTTTTGATGTGGAGGAGCAGCGGCTCTACTCTGAGCCCCTCCCGGATGGCCGCACTCCTCACCTTATCTCTAAGGGAGAGGCCAGCCACCCTTCAAAGGAAACTCATTTCTGCCGCTTGTATTCCCGATCTTATTCTTTCGGTCACTACCCAAAGCTCGTGACCATAGGTGAGGGTAGGACCGTAGATCGACCGGTAAATCGAGAGCTTCGCTTTTACACTAAGCTCCCTCTTCACCACGACAGACCGGTGCAGCGTCCGCATAACTGCAGAAGCAGCCCCGATCCGTCTGTCGATCTCCCGCTCCCTTCTCCCATCATTCGTGAACAAGAACCTGAGATACTTGGGGCAAGAACTTGTTCCTGAGCCGGATAGGGAACTCCACCCTTTTCCGGTTGAGGACCATGGCCTCGAGCAATTTCAGCCATTGAGACTGGCTGAAATTATGTTTTGTTAAATAGCTTAATTGAATTCTGTATCTCAATAAATCATGTTCAGTTCTTTCAAATTAACTTTCCTTATTGAACTAACAGTTGTAGCTTTTCTTCAGATGCTTAGAGTAAATTTTTTTTGACAGGATTGCTAATACTACTGTAGGTCTCATATTATCCCTCCTGTCACTGACCCATCTGCTCACACACTAACCTCTGTTACCTTTGACCACTTTGAGCCCGTGTCTTTCTCACTGTTGAATGAAGTAGTCAGCCAATTAAAACCCATGAAATGTCCTCTGGATATTATTCCATCTCGCCTACTAAAGGATTTTCTTCACACAGTGAGAAAGAGTGTGATGTCTATTATCAATAGTAGTCTTAATTCTGAGTGTGTCCCTGCTGATTTTAAACATGCTGTGGTAGAACCTATTCTTAAAAAACAAAACCTTGATCCAACAGTTTTATCCAATTTCAGATTGATTTTTAAACTGCCATTTCTTTCTAAAGTCTTAGATAAAGTTGTCCTCCTTTGGCTCCAGACTTTCTTAGACCAGAATGGTATTACTGAAGTATTTCAGTCTAGGTTTAAAGCACACCACAGTACTGAAATTAAACTTTTAAAAGTTTTAAATGACCTTTTAACTATTACTGACTTGGGGGACTCTGCCATTTTAGTACTTTTAGACCTTAGTGTGGCCTTTGATACCATAGCTCATGGTATCCTTATATCTTGACTGGAGCACTTTGTTGGAATCAAAGTAACTGCACTTGAATGGTTTAAATCCCATTTAACAAACATTTTTACAGTTAGGCTGGGAGATACTTCTTCCTCTGAAAGCCTGCTCTCAGGTGGGGTGCCGCAGGGGTCCATTCTTGGCCCAGCCCTTTGTTCCAATTATATGCTCTCCTTGGGCTCAATTTTTAAAAAAACATTGCATCCCCTTTCACTGTTACGCAGATGACTCGGAGATCTATCTGCCACTGAAACAAAATTCTATGAGTCCTTTGAAGGCCTTACTGGATTGTCTGGAAGAAGTTAAAACATGGATGGCTCTAGTATATTGTCATTTCCTCTAGTTATAATCCTGTACAGTATATATTATTTTATTTTTATTATTATTATTAGTAGTAGTAGTAGTATTGTTAATCTTGTCCTGTTGTGTTTTGACATTTTTGCTGCTGTTACACCTAAATTTCCCCTTTGCGGGACAATAAAGGCTGTTTCTTCTTCTTCTTCTTCTTAAACATTCTTAATTTGAATGAGCAGAAAACCGAGGTCATTGTGTTTGGTACCCCTGACCTCTATGATCTTGGCCCCTTAAAGATATATAATAAACCCTTTGCAAGGAACTTGGGATGATCTTTGACACTATTCTTACTTTTGACAAATACATTAATGCTGTCATCAATTCTAGCTTCTTCCATCTTCGTCTACTTGCAAAGGTGAAGCCATTTCTCTGTTTCGTGGACTTTGAGAGAGCGGTCCAGGCCTTCATTTCATCCCGACTTGACTACTGTAATAGTATCTATTCAGGTGTCAGTCTGATGCTACTTCATCGACTACAACAGATCCAAAACGCAGCAGCACGGTTACTAACCGGCACTCATAAACGAGACCAAATATCCCCCATACTAGCATCCCTACACTGGTTGCCAGTCAGTTTTAGAATTGATTATAAGGTTTTACTATTTGTTTTTAAAGTACTGCATGGGTTAGCACCGTCTTACCTCTCTGATCTTATAAGCCTGCATACTCCCACTAGGTCACTGAGGTCTGCTGAGCAAATGCTCCTAACTGTACCGAGGTCAAGATTAAAACACAGAGGTGATCGGGCCTTTGCAGCTGTTGCTCTGAAACTCTGGAACAAATTGCCTCTTCATATCAGGACCTCTCCTACAGTTGACACCTTTAAAAACCATTTGAAAACCCATTTTTATTATTTGGCTTTTAAGTCAGAATGAGTCCTAAGTCCTGGATACATTAGTGATGTTGTTTTCTTTTACTGATTTTTATTGTTTTATGTTTTATGTTTGTCTCCTTAGCTTGTGTTTTAAGTTATTGTATTTATTTTAAATGTACAGCACTTTGGTCAACTCCTGTTGTGTTTAAATGTGCTTTAGAAATAAACTTGACTTGACGTGACTATAAATATGGGACAGTATAGGACAAGGGCCCTCTGCTGCATCAAAGTGCTTAATTTCAGATTCTGTAATATCAGTGATGATTCATGTCTCCAAGCCCCAAAATTATTTTCTTTTTTGAATTATACTCATTTCCTCTTTTTTTTTCCTGTTCCAGCTTAATCAGCAATCATAACTGATCCTGAAATGTGATGACTGTGCTGTTCTGAGTTATCATAAGACTTGTGATTAGAAGCACGGGGTCACTTGGCATCCTGTAATATAAGGGGGTGTTGTTAACAAATTTGCACTAGCTCAGCACGTTAGGTGAAAGAGAGTTTTTAAGTGTGCATGCACTGAAATGCATTTCCCTTCAGAGGCCATGGTCTGCACACAGCACAGCAGCCGTAACAGATGAAGATGGATTAGCATCTCTGTTTGACTGTCTTAGGGAAGCAGAAACGGGCGGGTGAAGCACAGACACTCACAGCAGAACATACACATACTCCACCCTGCCAAACACCCCCAGATGAAAGGTTCAGCGATTTTGTTGGCTGGTTATCAAAACTAAGACACAGCAGTTTCCTCTGTTTCTCTGTATCTGCCCTCCTTCTCCTCTGTTGCTGGGAGAGGAGCTTGCTGACTCAGCTGAGAAGTCACCATGGTTCTTTTCTTTGATATTTTGTCTCAGTATTTGTGTGAGGTTGACTGTAGCTGTGGCCCAAAGGAGGGCTGAACCTGTGAGACCATGTTAGTGATGTGCAACTGTAAAACACTGTATAATTCATACATTTTTTTTAAGGACTCTGCTACATGGTATTCCTAAAATTATTGGTCAATATTCTTGTATTAAAATGTCAAAATGGACAATAGTCTTTGCATTTCTAACATTTCTACATAGAAAATGCAAAGATTTGCCAGTAACTCAAGGTATGTTATATTTAATTGCTTTTAGAAATAACAGTAAAGCCCATTCCCATTCTCAAGACATCAATTAATGCCATTGCTGTACATCTGTGCCCTAGGTACTGGGATATGACATTAGTGATATTGTTTTGTCATTTTTCAACAAGCAGGGTTACTGTTGTTCTACTACGCAAACTACAAACCACAATCTCTCTCTGAACCTAACCATTTAGTACCTAAATCAAAGCAGCAAGTGGAAGCAAACGTTAAATGCTGGTGAAAAACAAAACATCTGAGCAAGTGGGAGAAAAGGCAATCAAAATGCAAAAGACAAAGTTTCCAATGGAGTGCAACCCTGGACTGCTGCCTGACAAACCTGCATCTTAAGAACTAACCTGGGTGTCCAAACTTTTTTCAAGGAGGGCCAGATTTGACAATGTGAAAGTGCTCGAGGCCCAACAGTCCCTGATGACATTATTTTAAAGAATGAAAGATGCATATAAATATTATTTGACACTTTCATTTCCATGCAGCAAACAAACATGAAGTAACCAGATGTAAGCATTCAGAGGAACACGTCAGAGCATAAAAGCTCTGAATTTCCAACTGAAATTTATAACATATAAAAACTGTAAAATACTACTGTGTAATTCTGATAACAGAGCAACAGGTGAGCTACTGACATGTGAAGGGCACACAGGTACATGGGGCAGGTCTGGCTCCAGAGCAGTGGTAGACATGTAAAATGTCACGTAGGTGGGAGTCACTTAGTCTGCATCTCAAACAGTTCTTATTCAAGTTCAGAACAGAGAAAATCTGTGCACGCGAATGTGTGGAGCCAAACAATCTCTGGAAACTTGTTCTTATACAGGTGTTGCGCCAAAAAGTGATCATGATCGTTTTTATGTGTTTTTGATGTATAATGTCTCTGCTCATATTGGTAAGTAGACTGTAGTCAACAGGATTTATGAAGGCCTTATAATTAAAATAAAGAAATGACCTGTTTTGTATCTTCATGACTGCGTTACTGTATCTACATTATAATCAATCCAGTCCTTTTTGTCCTCTTCAACTATGTTTATAGAGCTGTGATGTTATATTTGTTGCAACTTCTGCTGCCCCCTTGGTCAGATTTCTCTGAAAAAAATGTTTTTTTTCCCTGATAAAGAATATATAAAAGTCACTCTGCAAAATGTGATTGCAGCTTCTACCTGTGACAGGAGAGTTCTTTCTCACTCGTAATGAATTGATATAATTCATGAGAGATATGCTTGACAGATTATTGGCCAAAAAGTCATTTACACCAGTTTAAATACAGCAAATCCAAAAAATCACCTTTTGGCATAACACCAGTAAAAAGGTCTGAGAGACAGATGCTGGGTCAAACAGCAATGTGTCCTTTTCAATAATGGCAAAAACCCAAATACCACTTCGTTTGCACACCCGTACTAGGAACCGTGACCGTCCGCAGAGCTGGGAAGCTTGTGGTGCAGGGCTCTGTTTGTGAAAAGTGTCTCTGGAAAAGTTGCAGATTTGTTTGCAACAAGGTCTGGGGGCTGGGTGGATGTCACCTCAGTGCCAAAGTGAAGTCCATACATATGAAGGAAATCGTTAAATTTCTCACTAGTTGCTTTTTGGGGGGGAAAAAAGTCTGAAAAGTTGTTGTGTGTCACCCAAGCTGCAGAGCATCACACATCACGGGCTGTAAATGGGTAAATCATTCAATCTTCTTTTTGAGGTTTTGAAGCAGTTGGCAGAACTTGGCAGCCAGAACAGTTGCTGAGTTGTATTTATTGCATATGCCGGTGGGCCAAAATTAACACATGCCATATAAAATCTGAGCTTGGGCCATGTTTGGCCCGCTGGCTGTAGTTTGGACACCCCTGATCTAACATAATTGTGCAGCCCCAGGTGTCAGGTTTACTACAGTGTAGCATTTTCATTGATATTGCAGTATTTTCTTGTCCTTTTCCATAACATGCTCTGAATGGGTCCAGTAAAGGCTCCAAATAGAAGTTAGGATCTACCTGTCCAACTTCCAATTTGTGAACATTTGAAAAAAAAAAAAACTCTTCGGCACTTTTTCTGTAACCACAAGTCGACTGGAGAGTTGCAGTGGGTTATGGGTAAAAAAAAAAAAAAACAACGGTGGAAATATAAAATATATGAGACTAACCCAAGGTCTAAGTCATCATTGTTGATGAGCCTAACACTGTCCTTTCAGAACATTTTTTATTATTATTTCCAAAGTCCTGGAAATCAGGGGCCAAATAACTCAATCATTGTGGTATACACCAAAAAAAAAAAAAAAAAAAAAAGGTTTTGGAGCTGGGGTCATCACAGATGATGTCTAACATTATTCAGACCACAGTCTACATCATTCAAGACAGTAGTGAGATTTCTGGGTTGCTAAAGACCCCATGTTTGGATTTCAGGGTTTTATTAGAGACTTTGTATAACAGGGACTTTGTAGGGGCCCAAAGATAAACGTAACTTACTTTATATGTCTGATGATCATTTCATAAAGATGTGTCAGCCGAGTTGATGGTTTTGACCTGACTTGAACTCGTGGAGCGTGAGTGTTTGGTTTCATGCATGTCACAATCCAACATTTTCAGAGATCATTCAGTTTGGCAGGTCATTAACTGACTGAAGCAGAGCAACAGCCATCCTGACCTCCAAAAGGTCAGGAAAAGGTTAGCTTCATACAGTGCCTTATCTGACTGATTTGGGACCAACACCACTCCATCTTATCTACATCCCATTCCCCAATACATGTAGCTTGTACACCTGATCTCTGCTGCTTCTGACCACTTCTGCTGAGAAGTGGATTTTGTCTCATTGTAAAGAAGATTTATGAGTGATAAATGATTGCATAATGGCCTTTCTCCTTAAACTACAGCAGCTAGCTTTAAATGTTGCAGTGTATATTACAGCACGTCACTATTATGTAATTAAAAGTCTGTCTGACTGCCACTTGGCTGGAGTCATTCAGAAGGTGTCCAGGCCTGGACAAGAGAAAATGAATGAGATCAAGTGTGCGTAGACCTTAAACTCCACTTTCTTTACACTCCTAGGCAGAATAATTTTGAATTGTGCTTCATGAAGGGCAGTAAAAAGTCACAATACCATCCTCACAACAATAACGGTATCACGATACAGAGAGGAATCGATAAGTTCAATTACACATGTTGTATGTAATTTCCACGATAATTTATGTTTGGAATTTAACTTATAAACATTCATGTTCAGAGGTTAAATTAAACTTCTATTGTATATGGAAATATACAGTAATTCAGCAGTTCTATTGTATATTTTCATTTTTTACATTGTTGACACATTTCAAAATAAGCTTGAGCCACTAAAGTCTAAATGATCACAAGCACTAACCCAGGGGTGGGCAACTCCAGGCCTCGAGGGCCGGTGTCCTGCATGTTCTAGATGTGTGCCTGAGCCAACACACCTGAATCACATATAGATGTCATTAGCAGGACTCTGGAGAACTTGACTGCATACTGAGGAGGTAATTCAGCCATTTGATTCAGGTGTGTTGGATCAGGGACACATCTAAAACCTGCAGGACACCGGCCATCAAGGCCTGGAATTGCCCATCCCTGCACTAACCATAAACTTAAACATAATCCTAACCTAAGACTATATTGTTGAAAAAGGCAAAACTGATTCTTTTGTAAATGAAAATGTGAATAGGTTTTGATGTGTGCCTGTTTGAAAGATCTTTTTTTTTTTGTTCCCTGATTGAGGACTTTCATAACAACATAATTTGTGATTGCCTAGGGTTTGAGTTAGACCTTAGAAAAGTTAACAGATTTAAAACAAAAGGTACACCAGAAAAAGCTAAACCAAAACTCAATATCGATACCATTTTTGGTTTAGTTTTAGTGGAAATGAAATTATATATTTGATTATCCACCCACCCAAAATATTAAATCATCCCCTAGTTTAAATGAATAACTTTTGGATTCAAGTGTTCTTTTAGATATGAGGCCTGATTGCCCTGTTGGAGCGTCTGGTTTTTGTTTGACCAACAGGCTACAGCAGGCATGGGAAATGTCGAGGATAATGATTCTGTCCAAGAGGTGGAATTCACATCAGCAGCTTTAGGCTGAAACATTTTGTCAGCATTGGCTTGAGAGCAAATTGGTTTCTCTTGGAGGCAGTATACACCACTCAGAACAAGATGAATGTCACATTTAGAAAAGTGTAGGTTATTTATAGTGGAACTGGACACCACTATCGTATGCTGGTGACATTATTTGCAAACAGTGCCTGCTCTTTCATGACCAGGGAGTTGGAGACATGGTATCAAAGGTTGGCCTCCTTCCAGGCACAAATTTGACCCAAAAGTGTAGCCCAACCACCACAGCTTTGACGGTTTTTGGACTTTGGTGGACGATTGCTGTACCTGATAACTAATCACAATTTCTCTAGTTGGCTGACTACAACCTTTGAACTACTTCCCCACCAGCAACATACTGTCTGTATTCTTTACTTGCTAGGTGCAAAAATTAATCTTTGAAGTTCTGATGTATAAGTCATGTATGAAGCTCCACATATACTTTCTGCTAATCCATGATTAAATCAATCACAGCTGCAAATCAAGATAACTTACACCCACTGAACAACACTACAGTAATGCTATATATTGATGTTTGGGATGTAAACATTCAGATATCTTGTACACATTCAGATAATTATTATATAATTATATCATAATTACACAAATTCATTGTTTTTGCCATTTATTTCTTGTTAGCTTCAAACATGTAAATCCATTATATTATAATTGTACAGTATGACTGGTGGTATCACACTTGTCTCTTGACCAATTACAGCTCATTATGTTTGTAAAAAACTCAGAGCTGAGGAGGAGAGCTGTTGAACCTGCATTTTAAGCAATCAGACAAATTTATGCTTTCAGCTGGCGTCTCTCCTGTAATTTCAACTCAACAATGGCATTAGCTTCAGCTTGAATGGGTTCATTCCATCTGTTCAGACTCCCCAAGCAAGCTTCAATTGCATATAAAAAAAAACTTTCTGTGTGAACTATAATTGCAAATAAAACCCCTGCTGTAAGGGAATTTATTAAATCTTCTAAAATCTGAGCAACAACAAATAAAGTGAAATGGGAGAATTAAGGTCTAAATCTGAACCTTTACTGACAACGATGACTCAGTGTGAGCACGCTGTTTTAGAAGAGCTTGACAAGCTGTGACACTATATTTTTTCGTGCTGCCATCTGTTACTTTGTGACTCTATGAATCTTGCCCTGTCACATTATGTATCTTACTCTGCCATTTTTTTCCCCTCTGGGGCTTTTCACAGCAGAAAGTCTAAAGAAATGTTCATATTATTATCTAACAGCACGCGCTTCTTTCAGCAGGCAGCATGATGGTGTAATTTCCACTGTCACCTCACAGCAAGAAGACTCTGGGTGTGAATCCACCTCCCAGTTGAGGCCTTTTTTGTGGGTTCTCTGTGGATACTGTGGCTTCCTCTACGGTTCAAAAGCATGTGTATTAGGTTAATTGGTGAGTCTTAATTGGCCGTAGGTGTGAATGTGAGCGCAAATGATTGTCTGTGTGTTACCCCTGTGGCAGACTGGCAGCCTGTCCAGCATGTACCCTGCCTGATAGGCTCCAGCCGGCCCCAGCTGTCTTCCAGTGGAAGAAGATGGATGGATGGCTGGCTGGATGGATGGATGGCTGGATGGATGGATGGATGGATGGATGGATGGAGATTGGTTTAAGCTTGCGTTAGCTGCTCCTTTAAAATGCACTGCTGTGCCCTGCACCTATACTCACAGCTGTGTGACTATGAAGGAAAAGTAGGCATTTTCTACATCATAAAAACCCTAAAATACAAAATCCTAAAAGTGAAACAAAAACAGGGGCCAAGAACAGTGGAACACATGGAGGATTCAACAAAGACAATTGGTAGTTTGGTGATTCAGCATAAATGGAAAAAGAGAAGAAAAGCAAACACAAGCAAAACTAATGAGGACAGGGTAAATAACTGCAAAGGATCAAAAACAGGAAATAAACCTAAAAAAAAAAAAAAAAAAAAAAAAAACCTCACCTTCAAAGCAAAACAGGAAGTACCCAAAAGACACTCTATTCTCACTGAGAACTGAAGGCTAACACAAAACACGATGAGACACAGGGGAATGTAAACATCAAAAGAAACTAGGCACACAAAGAAACACAAGAAAACAAACACATTTAACAAGAGCCCAGACTCAACAAATATCTTATAAAAACCTGGGAACTTAACAGTGTGGCTACAGTTTAGCTGTGGGTACTGCATGTACTGTAGGAGTTACATATGTTCATGCTGGTTTAGTTTCAATTTTTTTTTTACTGTTTGTCTTTTTAGAGACAGCAGTGAATTACAACATGTGCCCCACGTACTGCCAGCCCCAGGCCATTTGCTGCATGTCGTAGTCTCTCACCACCTTTCTGTCTCATATACCATCCCTGTCAAATAAAAGCCTAACAAGACATTATTGTTAAGCTCAACATCAGCAGCAGCCATAACTCTCAATAATAAACCTCTTGGGAGATGCTGTGACCTAGTTTAGTGCCAACATGATCTCATCAATTGCAGCTAAAGTTATGCAAAACTCCTGATTTTTAAAGACTAACTAAAAATGAGAAAAAACTTTAACAAAGGGAAAGGGGGAAAGAAAAAAATATTGTAAGCCTTCAAACATAAAGGCTACAAACATGTAATGTGATTCGCTGCAGATCATGTCAGGGTTCTTGCCAGTGTCTTACAAAAATGGCAGTCTGCCTGCCCTAAGCTATCTCTCCACTGGGTCTTAACACTGTTGATTTGCTTTTTTAATACAAAAGTTACTATTAAGCTGCTTAGCTACTGTTGCTGTTAGCCGTTACATATATTAAAAACAGTTTCTTTGCCCCTCTCTCTTTCTCTCTCGCTTTCTCATAACACCCAGCATGTGTGCATAGATGCTTTTAGTTCAGTCTTCCATCTCTGCCTCACAATTAGATCAGGTTAAGAACAGGTTGCCAGAACTGCATTAATTGAGTAGAACATTTAACCCTAACTCTAACAGAATATTCATTTTTTGTTTTATTAATTTGATCTCCCAAGTCAAAACTAGAGAGAGATTAAAACTTGACTTCAGTTTTAATTTACAATGTAGGAAAAAACATAAAAACAATAAGGTTTGTGTGTCCAGATAGATAGATAAATAGATCTTCTGGACAGAGATCTCAGCTCCTTCAGTCAGAGACTGAAACATCCTCGCTGCAGGAAGGAGCGCTTTCGCAGGTCATTCATCCCAACAGCAGTTAGACTGTATAACACATCATAATGTCTTGAGTCACTTGGACACTTTACCTCCTCTGCCATCACTTTATCCATACAGTCAGATACATTTTATTTATTACACTCACCCATATAATGCATACCGTGTATGCTGTGTACCTTACCGGCTACAAATGTATATAATATTTTGATATCTGTATATAGTGTTTTGACGTGTGTGTATATATGTGTGTATATGTAAATGTGGGTATTGACACTGATATATATATTTATGTATATAGTGCTTATGTATATGTGTATAGTTTTTTGCTATTTTATTTTATTCTATTGAATTTTAGTTTTTAGTTTAGTTATCTGTTCTTACTCATCCTTTTCATTTTTTTCTCTGTATTGAGCTGCTGTAATGCACAAATTTCCCCGTCGTGGGATCATTAAAGTTTTATCTTATCTTATCTTATCTAGATGTAGTTCATGGAATCTGCTGGAGCCATTCTCCCAATTTGGGGGTCACTGCCCCAAGTGATCCAATTATCACGGGGACCACTGTTACCTTCTCCTTCCACAGACTTTCTAGCTCTTCACTGAGCCCTTGGTATTTATCGAGCTCCTTGTGTTCTTTCTTCCTGATGTTGCTGTCACTTGGTATTGTAACATGGATCACTACAGCTTTCTTCCTCTGTTTGTCCACCACCACAATGTCTGGTTGGTTAGCCATCACAAGTTTGTCCGTCTCTATCTGGAAGTCCCACAGGATCTTAGCTCGGTCATTCTCAACTACCCCTCCAGGTCATACACGGCACAGATGTTCCTGTATACTATACCTGTCATGGTCCTGGGCCGGTGGCCCAGTATTCTATGTTCCTGTGATATAGTTCTGTTTCATTATGGTTTCACTGTTTCGGTTCTGTTGTGCTGGTTGTCCTTCGGTGTCTGTGTTCCTAGTTGTTAAGCTCTGTGTACTCTGTTAGGTTCTTTCAGGTTTTATTTTGGTGGGTCTTTTGTCGGTGCGCTTTGGGTTTTGTTGTGCTTCCTGTGTTTCCCTCCCAGCTGTTTCCCATTCGCCCATTACCTGCTGTGTATATATTGTCTGTGTTTTCACTTTGTCCTCGTCGCATCATTGTTGATGGTTGTTGTCCGCTGTTCTGTGCCAAGTCTTGTTCATGTCTGAAGTCTGGTCTGTTTCATGTTTCTCCCCCATCCGGTGTTTTTCCGGGAAGAACTTATGGTTGTGACTTTGTCAAAATTTGTAAATAAACGTGTGTGAGAGTACTACTCCCGAGTCTGCATACTGGGGTCCTCCTTCCTACCTGCGCAGCGGCCATCCATAACAATACCATCCACTTGGCTATTGCGCTCCATGTATGCATGTATACATGGAGCAGGCAGGACATCTTGCACCCTGCTGTTATGTGCTGGATTCTCTCAGGACCATCTCTGCACAGTCTGCACCTGGGGTCTTGCCTTGTGTGGTAGATGCCAGCCTCTATCGATCCTGTGCTCAGAGCTTGTTCCTATACTGTGCTGCCATGATTAGTGCCTCTGTGCAGTCTCTCAGTCCAACTTTGTCCAGCCATTGGTAGGATTTTTCTATAACAGCCACTTCTTTGATCTGCCAGTGGTGCTGTGCAGAGGCCTGTCCTGCCATGATGGTTCCTGTTCTTCCTCCTCTTCTTTCTTGAGTTTCTGCTGCCTGAGGTACTCAGTAAGCACCAGTTCCGTTGTGGCCATCTTCCTGATGTATTCATGGATCTTGATTATTTCATCTAGGTTAGTGGTTCTGACACTCACTAGTCCTCAGCCTCCTTCCTTCTGCTTGGCGTACAGTCTTAGGGTGCTGGATTTGGGGTGAAACCCCTCAATGCATGATAAGGAGCTTTCTTGTCTTGATATCAGTGGCTTCTATTTCCTCTTTTGGCCAGCTTATTATCCCATCAGGGGACCTGAGAACTGGCAGGGTGTAGGTGTTGAACAGATGAACAGCAATAAGGAGCAATACCCTGCACAGCTAGAGGCTAAGATCTAAAATATATATATAGTGTGCAGCATCTTTGACATTAAAGTCTCTATGACCGCATGATTTACAGAAGCAGATGTCCACATGAGCACGTGATTTACAGAAGCAGATCAGGGAGGCATAGGCCAATACAAAATTAATAACTGATAATAACTGATTAGATATGAAAAATTCAGGACTGGATGTGGTGCAGGTTATGTAATTATATATAAGGATTTATGAGGAGTAAAAAGCTGATTGTACAGAGTATTCTAAATCACGTTTTGCTTTTTTTTTTTTTTTTAAACAATCATATCACATTTTCTACAAGCACCAAGTGAAAACGTAAAATATTTACAAGTCAGATGTCGTCTCATGCTACAAGGGATTTAATGATAAATCTCCTGCGGTCTGAATGTGGGATTCCCAGCAGCAGTCACAGGATCTTCTATGTGATTTGATTTAAACAGACTCCCTGCAGTCCAGAAGGTGGCCTTTTCCCCATGCTTTAAACAGCTAAACATCTGCTCACACCTGCTATTATACATGCTGTCAGGTTCACGAGTCAATTTGAACCAGGTTTTAAAATGATCTCTGCTGTGTCTTAAATGAAATATCAGTATGCAACTTTGTGAGCTTGGCCTGGCTGACTTGTCAACATTCATGGCAAGTCTCAGTTTGAGGGTGTCTGTAGGGCTCATTAGTTTCAACTATAAAGACCTTTTTATTGTCACTATTCAATACCTGATTCATTATCATACCATCCAACATATGCTGAAAACTACTGGGTGGTGAATCCAAGTGCATAAATTAGTTAATATTTATTTTCAGTTATATTTTCAGCACTTTTGAGTAGTAAGAATATGAGCTGAAATGATCATCCAATCAATCTAAAAGTTGATCATACAAACAATATGATTGTCCCACCTTCCCCAGTGTGAGAATTTATTTATAATAATTTGAACATTTTGGAAATTTTAAAATGTTCAGACAACCAAGATTTTGGTCTTTTAAATTTTGTGTTTTCACATCCACCAACCAGAATAAATTACAGTTAACTGAAGCCCTATCAAAGATCATTCACATTAATAAATAATCATAATCAAACATTATCCTGGCCTAAATAAGAATGATAATGACAGGATTGGAAGATAAACATTTATTTAATAATTGTTCATCATGTCTGTCTACAATAGGGTAGAATGTTAAAGTATATATAAGTACATATATTATTAATTATTATTATCTGACATGTCGTATAAAAGGTTTTATATCTGTTCTATAACTGTGGTTAACCATCCACAGCAAAGGACAGTGCACAAGAGAGGTGATGAAGAGAGTGCAGGTGTTACACCACTCAGACTGCAACAATGTTAGGTATAAAGAACATTCACACGGAAAGAACCAGGCTGGACACAAGTCTGGGGGTCCTTTGTACCACCGTACATTTTTCTGCTGACACACACTCGCCCAAACATCACCAACAGCCCATCCTGCCCCCTGCTGGCAAGTCAGGTAAGTATATACATGGAATAAAAGAATAGACTACTAAATAGACTACTAAATAAATCAAGCCTTGCCTTAAAGCACTAGGCAGGTACAGTGAAAATACACTCTACAGGTGCCACATTCCTCCCCTGCAAAATAAATGTTGTCCTCAACATAAGCCTTGCTTCTTGGTTCAGCATTAGCCAAAAAGCCCAACGGTACAAAATATAACAGTTAAGGTGTAAGGCAGAGATATTTTACATTACACATTTAGTGGCAAATTCAGGTTTTACCTTGACAGTGCATTACTATCACTGTGTGACATAATAACAATTTTCCCCAACAGTGCTACGGCTTTTCCCCAGGTTAATTCTAGGTAGACACAAAAACGTATAACACTGAGCTGAAAACAATCCATTTAT
The DNA here is from genome assembly GCF_007364275.1 of Archocentrus centrarchus. Classification (NCBI taxonomy): domain Eukaryota; kingdom Metazoa; phylum Chordata; class Actinopteri; order Cichliformes; family Cichlidae; genus Archocentrus; species Archocentrus centrarchus. The sequence goes on along the minus strand of NW_022060264.1, from coordinate 2,627,369 downwards.
CTATTTGACATGACTCACTTTGAGTCTAACATATTAACGCATAACAAGAATCTTTCTTTAGTAATTTTAACCAGGTGAACATTAACAACAAATAAACATATTAGCAGTTACTTCCCCTTTTTTTTAGACTGCACGTCAAGGGCAGTAACCACTAGATTTCCAGACAGTGCATATCAACGCCTTGACTGTCTCTTAGTAGTATCCTGCAGGGACAAGAGTAGGATAAATCATATGTGAGCCAAACATCTGAGAGAGTACCCAGGGTGCATTATAATGACCAAATGTTTCTGTTCGTTCACCTTATTTACTTTGTTTATACTCCACTCTGCATTTAATTGTTATTAATCTCTGGCTCTCTTCCACAGCATGTCTTTTTTTTCTCTCCCCTCAGCCCAACCGGTCGCAGCAGATGACTGCCCAGAGCCTGGTTCTGCTGGAGGTTTCTTCCTGTTAAAAGGGAGTTTTTCCTTTCCACTGTCACCAAGTGCTGCTCATAGCGGGTCGTTTTGACTGTTGGGTTTTCTCTGTATTATTGTAGGGTCTTTACCCGCAATACAAAGCACCTTGAGGTGACTGTTTGTTGTGATTTGGTGCTATATAAATAAAATTGAATTGAATTGAATTGAAATGATGGTGTCGGTGTGTTCAGTGTGTAAGTGTGGTGTCAGTGTGTTCAGGTTAATGTCTCTTTAGGTAATCTCTCTCACTGGGCCCTGTAAAGCTGTGTGTCAAGCAACTCTGTCTCCTGATCACTGGGCAGATCTGCACACTGACCAGGTTGTGTTGCTCCTGTGGCATCGCTTCCAGTGCTGTTGTTGTCCAAAATCACTTGTATTGTATTGGACTCCTCTGCTTCTGCCCCCTGCTCAGACTGATGCAGTGTTTCAGGTGTTTCCGGGGCCACTGCTAGTGTAATATCCTGCTTTCCAGACCAGTGGTGGTAGCATCCAACCCTCTGAGCCCAATAGAGGCAGGGTGGAGTGGATGGAAATGTGTATCAGCGACGTATCACTGAGGGATAGTAGAAAGAGTGAAAGGGAAGGTTTACAAGATGGTAGTGAGACCTGCTATGATGTATGGTTTGGAGATGGTGACTCTGGTAAAATGACTGGAGGCCTTGATCCTTGAACTGGAGGTGGCAGAGTTGAAGATGCTAAGTTTCTCATTAGAAGTGACCAGGATGGATAAGATTAGAAATGAGTACATCAGAGGGACAGCTCAGACTGAGCGCTTTGGAGACAAAGTTAGAGAGCCAAGGCTGAGATGGATTGGACATGAACAGAGGAGGGATAATAAATCAGAATCTTTATTGTCATTGTACACACAAGTTGCACAACGGAATTTAAAATGCCTTCCTTTCTAGGTGCCTCAGACAATAAATAATAAAAATATGAGTGATAAAAATGATTACTAAAATGCAATACACAATAATAAATTAACAGAAGAATCTAGCCCCGATACACACACCAACGCACGCACACACTCAGCACTACCACCCCACATCACTGTCCATTTAACCACACAGAGTTCAGTTCAATGATAGCCCTGGCATAAAAGCTGTTCCTCAGTCTGTTTGTTCTGGCCTTCATTGTCCTGAAACGTCTGCCTGATGGCAGTAGCTGAAACAAGGAGTGTCTAGGGTGTGAAGGGTCCTGGAGGATGTTCTGTGCCCTCCTCTGGCAGCGGGCATTGAACAGTTCCTAGAGGGAGGGCAGGAGACAGCCTATGATCTTTTGAGCAGTGTTGATGATTCGCTGGAGTGTTTTCCTGTCTGCTGCTGTGCAGCTGTTGAACCACACACACAGACAGTAGGTCAGGATGCTCTCTACAGAGCAACAGTAGAAGGACACCAGCAGATTTTGGGTCAGATGGTTGCTCCTAAGAACCCTCAGGAAATGCAGTCTCTGTTGGGCCTTTCTGACAATGCTGGTCGTATTGATACTCCAGGTCAAATCATCCTGCAGATGTACTCCCAGGAACCTAAAATCTGAAACCAGCTCCACTTCATCCCCCTCGATGAACAGAGGTTGAATGACATGTGTTGTCCTCCTAAAGTCTACTACCATCTCCTTTGTCTTAGTGGTGTTCAGGATCAAGTTATTCTCACTGCACCACCTTGACAGCCGCTGCACCTCGTCCCGGTATGCTGACTCATCCCCCCCTGATATGAGCCCCACCATAGTGGTGTCATCTGCAAACTTAATGATGCAGTTAATGGCATGTATGGAGGTGCAGTCATGTGTGTAGAGGGTGAAGAGTAGGGGACTCAGCACACAGCCCTGTGGAGAGCCGGTGCTGAGGCTGATGGCTGAAGAGAGGTGGGGACCTACTCTTACCCTCTGGGAACGGTCTGTCAGGAAGTCCTTGATCCAAAGACAGGTGGAGCGTGGTATCCCCAGATCTGACAGTTTAGTCACCAGTCTGCCAGGAAGGATGGTGTTAAACACCGAGCTAAAGTCCACAAAGAGCAGCCGAGCGTAGTTCCCCCCCTGCTCCAGGTGAGAGAGGGCAGAGTGGAGGGCCGTGGCAATGGCGTCCTCTGTGGACCTGTTGGCTCTGTAGGCAAACTGGTGGGGGTCTAATCTGGGGAAGAGACTGGAGATGACGTGAGCCCAGACAAGCTTTTCAAAGCACTTCATAACAATTGGTGTGAGTGCTACTGGCCTGTAGTCATTCAAACCTCTGATAGTGTTCTTCTTGGGGATGGGGACGATAATGGAGGACTTCAGGCAGGAAGGGACAGCAGGCTGGCTCAGGGACTGGTTAAAAATGCTGGTAAAAATACCAGCCAGCTGAGCCGCACAGACCTTCAGTATCCGTCCAGAGACACCATCGGGCCCCACAGCTTTCCTGAGGTGCACAGTTTCCAGCATACGCCTCACCTCTTGCTCTTGCAGCCTGAGGATGCTGCTGCTGCTGCCTGCTGATGGATGTTGGATGGCTGTCTCTGATTGCTGTACCTTAAAGCGTGCAAAGAAGCTGTTCAGCTCCTCTGCCAGATTGATGTTACTCTGATCAACTAACAGGCTGGGTTTGTAGTTCAAAATATGCCGAACCCCTTGCCACACCTGCCTGATGTCATGGCTCTGGAAATAGTCCTCAATCCTCCTCTTATACACAGCCTTGGCCTCCCTGATGCCCCTCTTCAGGTTGGCTCTGGCAGCACTGTAAAGCGCCCCATCACCAGCTCTGAAGGCGATGTTCCTCTCTCTGAGTAAGCTCTGCACCTTTCCATTCATCCATGGCTTTCTATTTGGAAAAACATGGATATTCTTGTCCACAGCTACAGTGTCGGTGCAGAACTTGATGTAGTCCAGAACAGCCGAGGTATACTGCTCCAGGTCCTGGTGCTTGAATACGTCCCAGTCAGTTGTTTCAAAGCAGTCCTGCAGTTGTTGAGAGGCACCTTCAGGCCAGGTCTGAACAGTCTTAGATGCAGAAAGAGCAGTTTTGCTGAGCGGGGTGTATGCTGGAATCATAAGCAGGGACAGATGGTCTGACTGGCCCAGATGTGGCAGTGGCACAGCCCTGAAACCCAGCTTGATGTTAGAGTAGACTTTATCCAGTGTGTTGTTCCCTCTTATAGGGCATTTAACATGCTGATGGAACTTGGGTAGAACAGTCTTTAAATCGACATGGTTAAAGTCTCCTGCAATGATGTGTACAGCCTCAGGATATCTGCTCTGTTGACTGCAAACCGTGTCATGTAAGAGACCAACAGCCGAGTTAGCATTAGCATCAGGGGGAAGATAAACAACAGTGATCAAAACAGCTGTAAATTCACGGGGCAGATAGATGGGCCTGCATTTAACAGTCATGTACTCCAGGTCCGGAGAGCAGTGGCTGTTCACAGTCATACTGTCTGTACACCAGCTGTTGTTTACATACAAGCACACACCCCTCCTCTGCTCTTACCGGAGGTCCGCATTCTGTCATGCCGGTGTGTTGTCCTGCCGGCTAGCTCAATGGCTGCATCAGGAATGGATGAATGAAGCCAGGTCTCAGTGAAGAGCAAAACACAGCAGTCCTTCACGGTCCTGTTTGTAGCCACCAGCAGTCTCAACTCATCCATTTTATTTGGGAGTGATCTTACATTGGCAAGGAAAACACTGGGTAGCAGAGGTCTATGAGGCCGTTTACGTAGCCTCTCCAAAATGCCGCCTCTTTTCTGCCTCCTTTCTCTGCGCCGTCTCCGTCTGTGACCCCTCCTCACAGGGATGATGAACCACAAAGAGCTAGGTGGTCTGGCGATGTCCACCGGGATGTTGTGAGAGCGGAGGAAGTTGGCCATAACCGCCTGCTCACTTTGTGCTCCTATATGTAGGAGTTCGTGCCGTCTGTATGTTACAATGTCCACCCACCATAATGGTGATGTGTTGAGCCACAGTTGAAGCACACATAACAACATACACAATTTCACAGAGCACCAAAAAGGAGAGCACTGAGCCGCTGCGACTATGCGTGCCGCCATCTAATGGATATATTGGACAAAGGATGTTGAATATGGAGCTGCCAAGCAGGAGGAAAATAGGAAGACCACAGAGAAGATTCATGGATGCAGTGCAAGTCAAGATGCAGAGGGTTGATGTGACAGAAGAAGATGCTAGGGACAGGTGAGATGGAGGAAGATGATCCGCTGTGACGACTCTTAAAGGGAGCAACAAGAAGAAGAAGATGTGAACCTAACCCTAATCCCACCACTAACCCTAAACAGGTCACTGTAAATCTGGTGGATGGTAAAGGGACTAAGTATATAACTTAGAATAACAACAGGTGTAAACGTAAAGACCACACTGACCTCAAGGTGTGTCGACAGAAAACATCTGTGCTGCTTTCTTCAAGTCTCCATCCTCACCTCACTTTTCATCTCTTATTGATTTAAATTACTTCAACTTTTCAATAACAACTGAAAGATAACAGTTACTCAACAAAAAATGTAGAGCGCAAGAGAGGTTTTAGTTGAAGGGTTACAAAAAGGCCAGAACAAATGCTGAGCCTCTAGAGACTCCCAGCTTCCTCTGTAGATATCTCTGAGTCATTATGTACTTTCATGGATTGTGAACTTCTCTTCTGCCCTTAGGGCTCGAAGTAAAACTCTAAAAGACACTACATGAGCTCAGGAAGTGCTCATTATCTGATTACAGACTACATTTTTTCTTTCTACCTTCATTTGGTTTCACTTTCAATTTGTTTCAACTGCCTTCACCATCATTAATCACCCGCTGCTGACATGTAATGCCTCCACACAGAAATACTTTCAGCGTGAAGCTAACTAGATGACACAGAGCAGTCAGCTGGGTCAGAGGGGCTTCAGCTCAGAAATACAGCTCTGGCCTTAGTCACAGTTGGGCTCAAGTCACACCACTGCATTGATTTATGTCCTCAATTTTCCACCAAACTCTTCCTGCTTATCCTTTTTGATTTTTAGTGAAGTTTTACAGAGCCATTTTCAAATCTGACCACCATAAGGAACAATATCACCACTGGGATATTATCACCACATATGAGCAAACTGCTTTAAAATACTGCTCTCTCTCTCTCTCTCTCTTGCTCTCTCTCCATATATATATATATATATATATATATATATATATATATGTATGTATATTGCCTTCCCACCAAAAGATCAGGAAATAGAATTATTTTAAGGAGTAAAAGGTTCAGCAAGGCTCATTGGGTAGTCCTGGTCATCAAAAGGGGTGAAAGTATATGCTGAAACAAGTCTGATCTGCAGATGTTCCAACAAATAACTTCAAGCTTTTAAAGGATCTGCTCATAATGGTGCCCATCGCCACAGGTAACATTCAGAGGTCTTGCAGAGTTTGTCCGATGGGCCAAAGCAGTACTGGCAGTGAGCAAAGACCCAACAGGAAATTGGGCATGCATTCATAATGTTTTCGCTCATCAGTGTAAGTATCCACAGCAAATCATAGATATTATTTTCTACATCAGGCTATCTCACAGTACATTTTTACATTACCACAGTACATTTCACACTACCAGTGCCAAAGAACAGAAAACCAACACCTCTATTCAGTGGTTATATTATAAAGTCACTGTCGCTGTGTTACTGTCAACTTTGCGGTTATTACCTCAGAAATGCAGGCTCTGTGATTGGGTTATTTTTTTTCTGGGGGTTAGTGGGCTTACTCAAGAAATTATGGACAAATATGATAATTTTAATAGAGGTAGGGCTTGGGCCAACCTAGACATAACTAATATGTAGAGTTGATCCAGATCTGTATCTGAATTTATGATTTTTTTTTTTTTTTTTTAACACTGTAAGGAATTGGACATTTCACATCAAATCTTTACAGCCTTGGACTGCTCTCAGTGGTCTTTCTGGCTCATTTTCATTGTCTGGCTCAATCCTCTATGACAAGAACACAAAACAGCTGCCTAATCTGAGCTTTAAAGGTGATGAGTGAGAAACATCCATAAAAATCCATACACTGTATCTGAGTGGGTTTCATCTGTCAGATCCAGAAATTAGATGTATTCACAAAAGATAACTCAGAAAGACACAACTTCAAGTTACTGTGATGAGGACATCTATGAACTTTAATGTTATCAAAAAGATTTGCATTCTTCTTGGTAGTGGCAAAACAACTGAACAACTATCTCCTAGCTAATAAGTGCATCGCCACCAGTTGCCAGAAAGCTGGAATCCCAGGATTCCCTGGATCACACATTCATCCATGATCTGGAACCAGATTCAGACAGCCAAGTGTGAGAAGACAGACCTCCACATAGTCTGGCTGGGCCTATAGAATGCTTATGGCTCTGTCCCCCATCAGCTTATCACCTCTGCCCTTGAATTCTTCCACATTCCAATTTGTATCCAGAATTTGGTATCTAACTACTTCACCAGTTCCCAGCTCTGATATTCAACACAGGAGGCTACAACTGGTTGGCACCACCTCCCTTGCCATGGGATGCGCAGTCTCTCCTATCCTCTTTACAGTGGCCTTTGAGATTAGCCTGATCAGCCGGAGACAGATGATTTGAGGAGTATGATCACCTTAAGGCCAACGATTACCAGCCTTGCGAAGTTACATGGACGATGTAACAAGCCTCCTACCAACTGGGGCTTGTACTGTTCGGTTCCTCAAAAGGTTTGAAGAACTCCTTACCTGGACCAGAATGAAAATCAAACCATCCAAGTTTTGCAGTCTCTCAGTTTGCAAAGGAGCCAGGAACAACATTACCTCCTTCACAGTGAACGGGGAAAGGATTCCACTACTGGCAGAGCAGCCTGTGCAAAGCCTTGGTGGACTGTATGCCGCTGAGATATCAGACAGTCACATGACTGCTACCACCATGAAACAACTCTCTGAAGGCCTGGAAAGGATTGACAGATGCTATCTCCCAGGAAAACTCAAGGTTTGGTGCTATCAGTTTACCCTCTACCAGCGTTTGATGTAGCCTCTAAAACTGTGCAAGATAACATCAACCACAGTGTCAAAGATGGATGCCAAAGCCAGTAGTTTCATCCACAAGTGGCTGGGCCTGCCACACAACCTCTCCACCACAGCCCTCTTTGGTTGAATCATGCTTCAGCTGACATTGGAATGTATCACCCTCAGCTACAGTCAAGAGAAGATGAGGCTCGTGCTAGAGCTGAGATACTCATCAGATCCGTCTGTAAGAGACGCCAAAGCACCAGTCCAAATGGGTTGTAAGTGAAGGGCAGAGGATGCAGTTGACCGAGCCATAAGCAGACTGAGGCACCATGAAATTGTTGGCAGGACCCAATCAGGGAGAGCTGGACTAAGTTGGAGAACAGCTCCCAGGTTCTGGTCTAAAGCATCTAGAAAGGAGAGGAAAGAACTCGTCTCAGAAGTGGTCAGAGCAGAGAAAGAGCACTATAATATCAGAGGGCTCAGCCAACAGCTGGTTGATAAGCTTCCTTATCAAAGCCACCTATGACACACTCCCTAGCCCCAGCAACCTCTGGCTGTGGTTTGGCTCTGAAGAAATCTGCCAGCTCTGCAATGCTCCAGGCCCAAGTCTGCAGCACATCCTCTCCAGCTGTAAAATATCATTGGCGAAGGGCCGCTTTAGGTGGCGCCATGACAGAGTGCTACGCAAACTGGCAAAGGTACTTGCAGGCTTGAAGCAAACAGAGACCAGCTAGTAGCTAGGAGCCAGGGCACAAAAAATCAGCCAAAGTGAAAGATCACTGCTAAAGCCTGGGTGTGACTGGAACTTGAGAGTGGACCTCGACTGCCAGCTCAAGTTCCCAGCAGAGATCACAACAACTTCTCTACGACCAGATATCATAATGTGGTCCACTTCAGCATGGACAGATTATGGCAGAGCTCACTATATCATGGGAGGGAGGGATGCAGGCAGCCTTCGAGAAGAAGAAAGAGAAATACTCGGAGCTGGCAGCTGAGTGCAGAGATGCTGGGTGGTCAGCTGTCACTTACCCTGTTGAAGTCGGCTGCAGAGTCTTTGTGGGAAAATCAATCCAGTGTTTCTTGAAGAGCATCAGAGACACTGGCTACAAGCTGAAGAAGGCCTTCAAAGAACTGGCAGAAGAGGCAGAGCAGGGGAGCTTTTGGCTGTGGCTAAGAAGAAAAGGCAAAGTTTGAGGGAAGCAAGGATCCTAGGGTCGGCTGCAGGGACGGTAGGGAGACCTCCCTGTCTGTTGCTCCGCCACCATAAGATGTTCCGGGATTATTGAGCGAAACATCGATGAGTGGTGGTTCCCAGCTGACGACCCTGTAATAGTCCCAATGGTGCACCAGGCAACAATGCCCAGTAGGTAAACCATCACCTGTGTCTATATATATAACTATTCCAGCAGATACACATTAGTTACAGTGGAAGTGTCATGCCAAAAGGTTAACAAGGCAGCAGACCCAGAAGCAGACACGGTAGACAGCTTAACAAACACAAGTATCTTTATTAATCCACTGAGCTCACAAACTCAATATTGAAAATGCTTTTTAGCAAAATGAGGTGAAGAGGCTCATAAATTCAAATAGGTACTGAGAACACTTTTAGTGAAACGAGGTGGACACAGGTACTTCACGGGCAGCTTGCAGGTGGATACCAGGGCAGTGACTGGCAGGTAAGTGATGTCTAAGCAGAGGGAGAAATTGATTAGTGTATGGGAAGAAGAAGGGAAATTTCACAACTAGCGCTGAGGAGGGAGATGATGATATAATGGCTTACTCGGAATTTACTGCAATTGAGTCCTTGAGGAAGCGGTGATGTGGGTGGTGGTGTTCCAAAATGAGTCTGAGGGGAGGCAGGCAGGCTGAGGGCTAGATAATCCATGAAGCGAGCAAAAAAACCTGAAGTGAGAATGTAGGAAAAAATGCGTGACAAACAGGTTCCCAAAAAGGCATACAAAACTCGAAACCAAATCCAAAATATCACGAGTGGAGGCTAGAGGCTAGTTACCCTACTGCAATGTTAACACTCTGGTGGGAGACAGGAGGCTCGAGCTGGTCCTTAAAAAATGGAGGAATTGTTAATGAGCTCCAGGTGTGATGGTTGCTGTGGAAATCACCTCCAGCTCCGCCCTGCAGGAGGAGGAAAACCAGCCACCCAGCAAAAGAGGAAAAAAGGAACACCCCACGCCCACACCACAACCACCTGAACCCTGACAGGAAGGCAAATGTTGTGTGCCATTTAGATGTATGGAAGGGAGCAAAGTTTGTTATGTTAAGCATAATGGGAGCAGTGAGTCAGAAAGTAATGATGTGGGTCACTGCAGGATTTAGGGGGTCTGTCCACCACAGCTGCCATACTCTTTCAAATGCTGCAATACAAGTGCAGCAGTTTTACACAGCAGTGATGAGTTGCATTTTCCCGATCTAACATTTTTTATGTTCAGCATCAGTTGAAAATTGTTCATCTTTTGGCAACAAGCTGAGCTTGCTACTTTCACTTCAGTTAAATTCAATTCAGTATTATTTATATAGCACCAACCCACAACAAACAGTCACCTCAAGGTGCTTTATATTGTAAGGTAAAGACCCTACAATAATTACAGAGAAAACCCAACAGTCAAAACGACCCCTTATGAGCAAGCACTTGGCAACAGTGGGAAGGAAACACTCCCTTTTAACAGGAAGAAACCAGATTCAGGAAGGGGTAACCATCTGCAAGAGACAGGACAAAAGACATGCTGTGGAAGAGAGCCAGAGATTAATAATGACGAAATATTAAATGCAGAGTGGGGTATAAACACACTTAAAAGAAGTAGGTGAAAAGAAATACACAGGTCATCATGGGAACCTCCCAGCAGCCTAGGCCTATAGCAGCATAGCTACGTGTTCAGGGTTACATAATCCAGCCCTAACTAAGTTTCATCAAAAAGGAAAGTTTTAAAGCTAATCTTAAAAATAGAGATGTTGTCTGTCTCCTGAATCCAAGCTGGGAGCTGGTTCCACAGAAGAGGGGCCAGAAAGCTGAAGGCTCTGCCTCCCATTCTACTCTTAACACTAACAAACCATCACATCCTACTTGCTCAAGTGCTGAACAAAAGTAAAAGTAAAATAGAAGCTGATACTGCAACTCTGTGCTAGACGACGATCCCAGATTGTCTAAATACTGATATGAACAAAAAAGCTTGTAGAAATGCTCAATTCTTCCTGCGTCTTCTGGTCAAGCACCAGTGGGACCTTTTCAGCTGGTTTATCTATTTTCTATACAAATCGGGAATAGCTCAGTGCTGACAGTACTCGGTGTCCTCAGCACAAAGATGACTTGAATGAACAGCTTTTTCGTGCTCATGCCAAATTTAATTGAAGACAGTTCAACCTTTGAAAAACATCTGTCCTCATCAATGTCAATGTCGTGGACAACATTAGGCCTCAGTGTCTCAAAAATAAAGAGAAGAAAACTCAAATAGATAAAAATTAGAAAACTGAAACAAAAATAAGAGTCCAAGTTTCCCAATTTCACAAAAAGCTACAAAGAAAGCATAAAATTGTGTTTTCTGCTTAATTAAAATGTCTTCTCTTTTGTGTTTTAAGGAATTTTTGTGAAATGATTTTTAGACACATGCAAGAGAAAAAAGCTGCATTTATTGTGACTTTCATATTTCAAGAGTATTTTATCTACTTCTACTACTTTAATCTACTTCTCTTGGTGTGAGAAATTGTTGGAACCATACACGCAGCTGTTTTAAACAGCTGATGTAAAGTTCATTTTCTTTTCTACTTCTACATCATCCTTGTTTAGAATTTCCTGAGACCAGCTAAGCCACCATCAGTAGTATCTGTAAGAGTCATTCCTTTTTTGGCTTTCTTCATATTATATTTGTCTCTAAGATACAGTATGAACAGGTTGACTCCTTTTTATCTGGCTGAGGAGATATCTGCTGAATCATGGTTGATACACTGTCCTTTGCTGACTCAGCAGAGAAATGTCCATTCCATGTATGACATGCCACAGTAATGGCTGACTTCCATCTGACCTGTGGGCCTCACTTTTAATCTGAGCCCAGAAGGCTTTGACATTTCTTTGACATTTACCATCACAACATTACCTCATCAAAGTGAAAAGGGCCTGGTTACAGTCTCTCAGCAATCAATAGCCAGTTTGTTCATCCTCCTGCAGAGGTCAAGTTGAAAGGATGCATGCCAGTTATGCACTATAAATGGGAAACTATTCTATTGGAAGATAGTTGTTGGTACGTGTTCTAGTTTAAAAATTGCTTAGTCCTCTGGAGTCGACGGACTGCCGTGCCTCCAGATGACATCGTCAACTTAAGATGACGTAGCAGCATGATGCTGCCTCGCTGAGTTTCCATTTCAACTTGTGTCAAAAGTGCAGATTTTAAATTGTGTTAATAGTGGAACCAGACTTATGATAAATAATTTATAACATGCTTTTTAGAAATATTGCGCTCACATTTGATGTGCGTTTGGTACAGGAAGAAAAAAATTATATTTGCTAGCAAAAAGTGCTAGTAAAAACAAAAACATGCACACACACACACACACACAAAAAAAACCTTTCCTATTGGTGGAATAATGGACCGGATCAAGCAATCAAAAAACTAAATGGGAACTTGTGGCATTTGGCTGCTGAGCAACAGGTGAAAGTTGTGGGAGTTACAGTGGTAAAAAAGAGAGACAGCGATATCAAGTTTTGAAATTTGTGACATTAAGCATGTTTGGAGTGTATTATTAGTGTTTAGTGTAGTGTGTTTGCTGTGCTGTGTAGTCATGGACAAGGCAGATACTAACCAAAAAGCCACCAAAGGCAGACTTTAATACAAATGGTGTACAACAGGAGGAGTGACACCCTAGAAGTGTCACTCTGTCTGTTGAAGTGGCACAAATAATTTGTGTGGCATTATATTGTGACACCTGATTGTTCTGTTATAAAGTTGTACAATATAAAGTTATATATATATAAAGTTGTATATATATATATATATATATATATATATATATATATATATATATATATATATATATATATATATATATATATATATATATAAGCTCCTGTCAGTACAACATAGAAGCTCCTGTCAGGTATCATAGCATCTAAGATAAACTGGGCCCAGAAAGGAATTGGCAGAAACACCAGCTAGTGGTAGATAGGGCAGTCACTAAAGACTGTAAGACCAGAATGACCATCCTCTCATCAGTTCCCCCAATGGGGGCCAGGGGACCTGGACTGGACTCATGCCCTGGCAGGGATTCAACCCCCTGACCTATTGTTCCAAAGATGGTAGTGTTATCAATACACAGTCCAGCTGGACCAGCTATACTCAAACTTGCATTCAAGGGTAGAAGCCCTTTCCTACAAATCATGCTAGGTTGCACCTCCCTCTGTTTTCAAACAGCCTCAGTTCTTGGTGCAACCTTATTTTGAGATTCTGCATCCTTGTTGACATGATTCATCACATAATTTCTTCAGATTTGTCCGCTGCAAATTCATACTGCTAATCTGTGTTCTACCAGATTCACTGCTGAACCAGCAGCCACTGATCATGCTTAATGTATTCAGCCATTAGAAGATGAAAGATAATTGGATGCACAGTATCAGCAATAACACTAGGATACTCTGTGTGCATTGAAGCCATATCTATTTGGTTTTACTGGGTTAAAGTGTACCAAAAATTCCCCACACTATTACACCAGCAGCCTGAACTGTCGACGCAAAGGTTATATCAACAGATTCATGCTGTTATTGCCAAAATGCAGTTCTACAATCTGCAGCTTCAACAGAATCAAACTGTTTTTTCAGTCTTCAACTCCCCTGTGTGCCCACTGCAGCCTTGGATTTATGTTCTTGGATTACAGAGGAAGCAAATGTGGTTTTCTGCTCTTGTAGCCCATCTGCCTTAAAATTGTTTTCAGGACAGTTGTAACGCGTCATCATAGCTTCTGTGAGCTCCAACCTGTTTGGCCATTCTCTTTAGACATCTCATCAACTTTACCATTCACACAAATGCCACTTAGGGAGTTTCTGCAGTTTCACAAATACTAGTGATCATACCACAGTTAAAGTCTCAGAAATTATTTTTCCCATATTTTTATGTTTAATGTGAACATTAAATTAAGCTTCTGAACTGTATCTGTATTAATTTATGCATTATACTGAAACAATATTGTTGGCTGGTTACATGCTTAACATTTTCACATCTACCAGGTTGCTGGCAACCTTTTTAGGGGCTAGGCAAGTTGTAAGTTTTACATCTATCACTTTATATGGAATTTTATATGGTAATTTTGAATTTGATGGTAGCAACATGATTCAAAAAAGTTGGGGCAGGGTCATGTTTAACAATGTGCATCATCCCCTCTTCTATTAACAGCCATCTATAAAGATCTGGGAACTGAGGAGGAGCAGTTGATGGACTTTTGGGAGATTAGTGTTATCCTATTCTTATCGGATTCTAGCTGTTCAACAGTCCTGGGTCTTTTTTGCTGTATCTTTTGTTTCATGACAAAATGAAAGATGCCACACGGTCTGATTCTAATTTGACTCTAAAGCCCTTTTTCTTTTCTTTTTTTTTGGCCACAGCAGCTTTTTGTCGGCAGTAGAGGGAGACAGGAAATGGAGAAAGATACAGGGGAAGACATGCAGGCAAACTGGCAACAGGCCAGTACTCGTGCCTGCGCCGCCCACAACAAGGAATATGCTTGTGGTTGCCTGCTCCACCACTGAGTCACCCGGGCACCCAACTCTAAAATTCTTTGAAGGATGTGGTGGTAAAGCCACACAGGCCTTGAGACCAGTCGGTCACCCTCTGGCAACCCCAGGTCACTAGGGAAAACATGTATTGCCCAGTAGGTTGCTGAAAGTTACTGAAGCCATATTCTTGAGCAATTCTAAATTGATATGATAGACATGGTCTCTACAGAGATCTTGTGAACTACTGTTTAAAAATTTCTTGTGGAATCTTCAGTGATGTGGTCAATGCCAGATTCACTGCTAACTTAATGTATTCTAATGATGTGGTTTGCACAAAAGCAGCTTGCGGTTAGTTTATATTATATATATATATATATATATATATATATATATATATATATATATATATATATATATATATATATATATATATATATATATAAAAGATGTACTAAATAATTTATAGAATCTATATTTTTACTTCTGCATGTACATTTTCAGCTAGTCCAGTAAGAAACCTGGAATCTCTGGAAACCTATTTGAGTTATATTAATCATTACAACTGTATGTGTTATTTATTAATGTCATAAGCCAAACAAACTGTTCAAGTTTTCAAACTGACATGCCATTTTAAGTAAATTTTGAGAAAGGTACCAAAGGTTCACATATCAAATTGACAAGCAGTCAGCAGTTTGAGATATTTTACCACTGTTACAGCTTTTCTTTGTATACATGAAAAACTTTGTCTGTGTTTGACTGAATTAATTTGGTTAAAAACATACAGACGATACTTTTGCTTTTGGCTTGTTTTTGTCTCTCATTCTTTAGCTTCTCTAAAACTGGAGAAGATTTTGTTATTTCTATGGTAACATTATGTGCTGTAATTAATACACTATATGGACAAAAGTATTGGGCCACACCTCTTCATCACTGGACTCAGTAATACTTCATGGTTGGCTTGATGGGGTTGACCTGGGCCCCGTAGTTCCAGTGAAGGGAACTCTTAATGCTTTCAGCTTGCCAAGACATTTTGGACAATTCTCCAACTTCATGGGAACAGGTTGGGTGAGGCACTCTTTCTGTTCTGGCTCCAGTGCACAAAGCAAGATCCATAAAAGTAGTTTGGAAGTTTTTTGATTGCGAAGAATTTGAATGGCCTGCACAGAGTGCTGACCTGAACCCCATCGAACACTTTTGGAATGAGGTAGAAAGGAGACTGCAAGCCAGGCCATCCCATCCAACCTCACAAATGCTCTTCTGGATGAATGGACAAATAATGTGTAGGTGGCCCAGTACCTTTGTCCATAAAGTTAATTAATTCACTCTGCCTGTCTCTTATCAGCTCCATGCACTCTGCATGTGTTTGTTTGCTTTGCTAACTTTGTAAATTAAAATGTCAGTGTTTGAGTTGAGCCTGATGCTGCCTTACACATAAACAAATTATTCACAGTCTATTTCTCACAGTGAGGAAAACAGATTATTTAACATTGGTATCAGATTGATACTCAGCAATGGTAAATACCCAAGAATATATATAAATTAGAAAGGCTGTAGTGGTGCATCCCTAAGTGTTTAACACTTCATAAAAGGAGCCACTTTTTTCTTTCTTTTTTTACATGTTCACCACACATTTGAGATTATCAAACAAATTTTAATATTCGACAAATATAACCCAAGTAAATACAAAATGTAGTTTCTAAATGATGCTAAAGCTATCCAGACTTACCTGGCCTTCTGTGAAAAAGTAATTGCTCCCTAAACCTAGTAGCTGGCTGTGCCACCTTTGGCAGCAAGTACTGCAATCAATTGTTTACAATAACTGACAATGAATATTTCACATTGCTATAGAGGAATCCTGCCCCCTCTTCTTTGCAGATATATTTTAATTCAACCACACTGGAGCCTTTTCAAGTATGAAAATCCTGTTAAAGGTCACAGCAAAGCATTTCAATGGGATCTAAGTCCAGGCTTTGACTCTGCCACGCTGAAACCTTGATTTTATTTATTTTTATTCATTTACTTATTGTTTGTTTGTTTGTTTTGAGATGGACTTGCTGGCGAGTTTTGGATAATTGTCCTGCTGCATAATCCAAGCTTCAGGACCTGTACAGATGGCTGGAAATTCTCCTTTATGATTTTCTGGTAGAAAACAGAATTCAGTATTTTAATTACAGCAAGTCATTCAAATTCTGAAGCAGACCTACCACCACCATGTGTGACTGTTGGTATGATGTTCTTTTTATGCCAAAAAAGTTCAACTTTTGTCTCATCCAGAATATTTTCCCAAAAGTCGTGAGGATCATCAAGATGTACAGTCTGCTGTTTTCCTTCTGCAGAGCTCTGAACTTGTCTAATTTGGTAAGCAATTTCATTGCAGTCCGTCTTTGAGGTGCATGTTTGGGCTTTTTCTAGGGTAAAAACACATTTACATGAATGAACCAGCACTGGTATAAAATAATCATGTTCCAGAAGTTTGACATATATAGTATGATGTGGCTCTGAAAACAGAAAATATAAGTAATTAGATAAATTTGCATTCTCAGAATGAGAGAATAGTTTAGCCTTGTCATATGCAAATGAAATACAGTTTCTCTATCCAGGGCACGTCTATTCGGTTACCTTTGTTAGAGTTTCACATGCGGTGTCTCCAAGAGGAGCTGAATCCTAATTGTCATCATTTGTGTTTTCTTTTGGTTCTCTTCTGTTCTTTCGGTGTGTTCACACTCAAGAGATTGTTATAAGTTACAAATCACTAAATACATTAGGGCAAAGAATAATTTCAAAATGAATAACAAAGCAAAAAAAATTTAACAAAAACATAAGAGATTAAAAGGTGCTAAAGGCAGGAAATGATGGTATAGTTTCACCTATTCAGCAGCTCTTCATCTATTTATGTCCACTAATCAAAGAAGACTAAAGTGCCTTGAGGCAACTGTTTGTTGTGATTTGGCACTATATAAATAAAATTGAACTGAATTGAATTGAATTAATTAAGACTTACTGTCTTCATGCTGGAACAGAGAAATGACCCTCCTGTGTCTCTATCTGAGACATGGAGCTTATATCAATGCCACCATATTAGTTGCCTGCCGTGTTAGCAGGTAAGGTTACAAACTTACCTGCTAACACGATATTCCATAAAACATGTCCTCAAAGTCTCTGTTGGGTCAAAGTCAGCTATGACAGTTAGTTGGTGTAATGCCAACAGCGTCTTGTTCAGGTCCTTTAGACCACAAAATAAGGGCACATCTAAAGTAAGACACTGAATTTATTAAATTACAGCTCAAAATGTAACGATTGGTGTTCAATCATTTTCATGTTCCTGTTAAATCATCAGGTCTTGTGGGTCAATCACAGCCTATGTTTTCATGAATTCTACTCAAATCCATCATCCTCACAACTGCAGGCAAATATCCAGAGGGACGATTGGACCAATTGAAAAGGAAATATTTACTTCCTGGTTCTGTTAAAGCAAAGATTCCAGCAAGAACAGAACAATGGAAAACAAATGCCTTGTGTTTTCTTCCATCCCAGCTGACCTAAAAATGAAACTGTAAATTTGTATTATCAATCAGTAACTTTGGCTGGGTTTTAAGAGGTTATATCACAGATATTGTTTCACTCTGCTAATTTTATAGCAGTGAGAAGAAATAGTATATAATTTTAAAGTGGAATAGTATGTTTTTTAGACTTCTTCCTGTCACTTGAATCGGGTATAATGAAAGTATGGGTTGACAGTCTTCAAGTGGTAACAGTATATATTATATTTAATAATTGCTATATATGTGAATATCCTTGAATCCTTGAATACAAACATAGGTAAAAAGAGAAA
Source organism: Archocentrus centrarchus (assembly GCF_007364275.1). Taxonomy (NCBI): domain Eukaryota; kingdom Metazoa; phylum Chordata; class Actinopteri; order Cichliformes; family Cichlidae; genus Archocentrus; species Archocentrus centrarchus. Next base: position 2,609,422 of record NW_022060264.1, on the reverse strand, counting down.
ATCCAGGTTATATTATTGTTTTATTCTTAATCACAGTTTAACACCAACAGACAGAGTTTCAGAAGTCAGTAAAGGTTTTGATACATCCTCAAGTTGTAAGTTTTACATACTGTGTATCTGTTATTTCAGCAGATAGTTGTGTCATGGACCTGGGTCTTGAATCCAGAGTTTTGAACTCCCCATAACCTCTTTGAATATTTTTAATCTGTATTTTGAATGTTGTGTTATCGGTTATCTTTTGGTATTTTCTGATTGGGTTCCACAGCTGTATCCACTCCCCTAGTTAGCCCTCAGTGTGTGCCTGTTTAATGAACCCTGTCTGTCATTTGTTCCTTGTCATGTGTGTTCTGCCTGTTCTTGGTTTGACCTTACTCTCCTTTTGAGACTTTTGTTATTGAAGGCCTTTCCTTCAGCCAGCAAATAAATCACTCTCTTTTTGTTTATCGAAGTCTGCCTCTGCCTGCATCCTTGCATTTGGATCCTCTCACCTCTACACACTGACCTGTGACAAGCACACACTACTATGCACGCAATAAAAAAAAAATCTGTAGTTTTAAACTCAGTCTTGTATTGATAACCCCCTCTGATATAGCAAAGGTCTTAATGACTATTTTAAAATACTTATGGTGCTTAAATACTGGCAAGGCTGAATAGTTCGGTTGTACGTAAACTTCCAAAATTACTTTGCAGCATTCCTTTTAGTCCAAATATGGTATTGAAGATAGTCTTTGTAGAAGTCAGTGCATTCACCACATAGAAATTGCTTATGACATATATCCTTTAGGTAACTCTTTATAATACGACCCACAGGCTGGCCATAAGAACTGTACAACCATATATATATATATATATATATATATATATATATATATATATATATATATATATATATATATATATATATATTTCCTGCCTGGATAAGGCAAAAATTAGAATCAGTTGACACTTGAAACTTTCGCAAACTTCAATCCTCTTGGCAACCACTGTGTTTTGGAGCTGAATGCGCTCTCATGTAGCGTAAATGAAATCTCTGGTCATAAGCAGTGTTTTTGAGCTGTGCTGTGTTGTTGAAATTGAGCTGAATAACATGAAACAATTAGTGAACCTCTATGTGCTTTTAATTGAGATAGTTTGTAACAAGCAGACTGACATTAAACGTAGTGGTGAATGTTTTAACCTGTTAACTGGCCGAACCAAAATCACCTGAAAACATTACGCCCTCTGGTTATTATTGGCTCTGAAAAACCCATGTCGTTGCCCGTTAACTGGCAGTATCCTGTCCTCTGGGTTGTAGTGCACTTTATATGAAAGGCTAAACCCTCCCATTTTGATTGACACCTCATTCGGCCAATCATATTAAGAAATGGGTTTTCCAGAGCCAATAATAACCAGGGGGTGTCATGTAGCTTTTCGGTTGATTTTGGTGCAGCCAGTTACATGATTGGCCGAACGAGGTGTCAATCAAAATAGGAGGGTCTGCCTGCCATATAAAATGCACTACATCCGTGCCACTTACGGGACGTGGCTGTCTGTTGCCGAAATCCTCGATCTCTGAGGGGAGAGAAGCTAGAGACTTGAGGCTCCAGCATAGCACAAACAGTTCAGAAATGAGAAAAAAAGCAATTTATTAACTGATTAAGTCGTGTTTTAGACTGCTTATTGCTAGCAGATCTATTCTGACCCAAAGTACAGCCGTGACCGGTTCTGAATGACGGCTTTACAGCAGACAGCCGCTCCAACTCTTGCCAGTACTGCGTACCGGTGCAGAATCTTTTAGTGGTACGCAGTACCGGACTATACCGGCTTACTTTCACACCTGGTTGTACCGTGAATAAGGCTGTACAACAGTTACCAAGGCTAGTTGTAGAATGAATAAGGATGTACAATCGTGAATAAGGCTGGTTGTACTGGGAATAAGGCCAAAAAACTGTGAACAAGGCTGCAGAACTGTGAATAAGGCCGTACAACCGTGATCAAGGTTGGTTGTATCATGAATAAGGCCATACAACCGTGAATAAGGCTGGTTGTACCGTAAATAATGCCGTACAACCATGGCCAAAGCTGGTTGTACTGTGAATAAGACCATCCAACTATGATGAATGGTACCGTGAATAAGGCTGTACAACAGTTACCAAGGCTAGTTGTAGAATGAATAAGGATGTACAATCGTAAATAAGTCTGGTTGTACCATGAATAAAGCCATACAGCACTGACAAAGGCTGGTTGTACCATGAATAAGGCCATACACCCGTGACCAAGGCTGGTGTACCATGAATATGGCCGTAACCAAAGCTGGTTCCTCAATGAATAAGGCACTAAGACCGTGAATAAGGCTGTTTGTACCGTAAATAAGGCCGTACAACCGTGATCAAGACTGGCTGTACTGTGAATAAGGCCGTACAACCGTGAATAAGGCTAGTTGTACCGTAAATAATGCCGTACAACCATGGCCAAGGCTGGTTGTACCGCGAATAAGGCCGTACATCCGTGAATAAGGCCGTACAACAGTGACCAAGCCTGGTTGTAGAATGAATAAGGACGTACAATCATGAATAAGGCTGCAGAACCATGAATAATGCCGTACAACCGTGAATAAGGCTGATTGTACCGGGAATAATGCATACAACTGTGACCAATGCTGGTTGTACCATGAATAAGGCCGTACAACCTGACCAAGGCTGGTTGTACTGTGAATAAAGGCGTACAGCACTGAAAAAGGCTGGATGTACTGTGCATAAGGCTGTAGAACCATGAATAAGGCCTTACACCTGTGACCAAGGCTGGTTGTACCATGAATAAGGCTGTACAACAGTGGCCAAGGCTGGTTCTGCAATGAATAAGGCCTTACAACAATGAATAAGGCTGGTTGTACCATTAATAAGGCTGTACAACAGTGAATAAGGCTGGTTGTACCGGGAATAAGGCCGTACAACTGTGACCGAGGCTGTAGAACCGTGAATAAGGCCGTACAACCCTGATCAAGGCTGGTTGCACCATGTATAAGGCCGTACAACCGTGAATAAGGCTGGTTGTACCGTGAATAAGACCATCCAACCGTGACAAAGTCTAGTTGTACCGTGAACAAGGCCGTACATCCATCAATAATGCCGTACAACCATAACCAAGGCTGGTTGTACCAGGAATAAAGCTGTACAACTGTGAATAAAGATGGCTGTACTGTTAATAAGGCCATACAAAAGTGACCAAGGCTGGTTGTAGAATGAATAAGGATGTACAACCATGAATAAGGCTGGCTGTACCTTGAATAATGCCGTACAATGTGAATAAGGCTGGTTGTACCATGAAAAATTCCGGTTGTACCGTAAATAAGGTTGTACATCTTGGCCCAGGCCCCTCCCTCTCTCACAGGCTGGTGACCTGTACAGGGTGTACCCTGCCTCTCACCCTATGTCAGCTGGGATAGGCACCAGCCCCCCCGCAATCCTGAACAGCATAAGCGGAAGTGAATGGATGGATGGAACCTGACCAAGGCTGGTTGTACCGTGCATAAGGCTGTAGAGCCATGAATAAGGCCTTACACCCGTGACCAAGGCTGGTTGTACCGTGAACAAGGCTGTACAACTGTGAAAAAGGCTGGTTGAACCGTGAATAAGACCTTACAACCGTGACCAAGGCTTGTTGTACCGTGAATAAGGCCGTACAATAAGGATAGGATTAAGGTTTGGGTCACAGGTTAGGATAGGGTTACAGTTACATTGACTGGATAGTAGATTAGATTAGATTAGATTAAACTTTATTAATCCCTTTGGGAGGGTTCCGTCAGAGAAATTAAAGTTCCAGTAGCGCTTTTTACATTATAGTCACACAAGCAGAGATATAGTTGGAAATATTGTCAGTCGGAAATATACAAGAATATACAGTCAGAAATATACAGAATATACAAGAATATACAATCAGAAATATACAGTCAGAAATCTACAAGAATATATAGTCAGGAATATACAAGCAAAGAATAAATATATAAATAATAAGCAAAGACACAACAAGACAAAGAAGATATAAGATGTCAGACAGTATAGGGTTAGGGTTATAGTTACCGGATTGATAGGGTTTCGGTTTGGGTAACAGGAAAGGATAGGGTAAGGGTTTGGGTGACAGCATAGGATACATTGACAGGTGACAGGATAGGATACATTCAGTTACATTGACTGGACAAAATAGGGTTAGGGTTACAGTTACTGCAGAGGATAGGGTCAGGGTTACAGTCACAGGATAGGATAGGGTTAGGGTTACAATTACAGGATCAGATAAACCCTAACCCTAACCCTAATTACAGGATCAGATAGGGCTAGGGTTTGGGTCACAGGATAGGATAGGGTTAGGTTTACACTCACCGGATAGGATAAAGTTAGGGTTACAGTCACAGAATAGCATAGGGTTAGGGTTACAGTCTCAGGATAGGATAAGGTTAGGGTTACATTGACTGGCTAGGATAGGGTTAGGGTTAGAGTGACCAGATTGGATAGGGTTAGGGTCACAGTCACAGGATAGGATAGGGTTAGGGTTACAATTACAGGATCAGATAAACCCTAACCCTAACCCTAATTACAGGATCAGATAGGGTTAGGGTTTGGGTCACAGGATAGGATAGGGTTAGGTTTACATTGACTGGCTTGGACGGGATTAGGGTTATAGTCACAGGCTAGGACACGGTTACAGTTTGGGTCAATGAACAGGAAAAGGATAAGGCTACACTGACCAGATGTGATCGAGTTAGGGTTTGGGTCATCAAATAGGATAGTGATATGGTTACAGTCACCGGATTGGATAAGATTAAAGTTTGGGTAACAGGATAGGGTTAGGGTTTTAGGGTTAGGGTTCCTAAATGGGGAAAAAAGGATTAAATTGTAACATTTACTTAGCTCAATGTTTCCTTTTATAATGAAATTTGATTTCATGTGTGTAAAATGACTATCAAATATCTAAGTATGTAGCTAATTATGTTAGCTTTCCTGTTTATGCTGCTGGAGGAAATGAGCCAGGTGGGCTTTTGGGTTTGTGACTAGTGCTGGGTGTAATGCATTCCATAGTAATGCATTACTGCAGTCACATTACATTTTTCAGTCATGCAGTAATGAAGCACATTACTGTACTAAATTCAGTAATCACATTACAGGTACAATTATGTTGTTACTTGCATTACAAAGATTCTTCAGTTTGCATTGCATCAGTGTGCACGGTGTATAGAAAGGAAAAAAAAAACATCAAACACGATTCTTCTTCTACACTGCTACAATCAGCTGATTTCAATTCATGTGGTTTTTAACTTTACTTTCTGTTGTCAGCTTTGTGCTCATATTTCAACAGTAATGAAAGATTGTGTCTGTCCTAAGGTAGCCTAAGGTTTATATATTATTAACTGGTGATTATATGATCATGTATTTCAGGTCATTTTATGGAGTTACGCAAAAGTAATGTAATAAGTAGTTTGTTAAATTACATTCTCTGTCATGTAATTAAGTGATGTGCGCCATTATGTTCAAGAAAAGTAACAACCTAGCTGCTTGTAACAAACTAGCAGAAATTCCATCTAACAGTTCAGTGCTGTACTCTCTGTACAGTAACTTTCTGTGGTTTAATCAGGGGCATGCAGTGACTTTTACAGAAAGCAAATAGAGACAATGACACCCCCACCCAGACTTCATCCACTGTTTAGCAAGACAAAAGGATCAGAATTAAAACAAACCATTTTGTGCTGCCTGTTTTGTTCTTTTATAAATGCTGACAGCCTTCTGCGGTTTGCTGCACTCTTTCTAGACATCTTTATCATTCTGTACTCATTACTGGCTAAAGAATTGCAAAATAAATATTTATTTAGCCTGTCAGTCCACTGTTAATATGCCAGATATCCACTACAGGTCAATGAGTCAGGGAAGTTCACTTCTGTCCAGTGACAGTGATACTGAGGTGAGTTCTTAAGGCTGTCTTGAACTTTTCTGTCAGTCAGCGCTGCTGTTTTTGCTGGTGTTAGCTGCTGTTAGCTGGCAATACAGAAACTTTCCTTGAAGGGGATCTAACATTTTCAGACTGAAGCACTTAGTGAATAAACTCTTATGGTGTGAGAATGTAGTCAAACTGTTTATCGGAGGGAAAGTGATTTTTAGGATGCTCAAGCCTAATGTTTATGTTATGTTTATGTATGTTTTCTTGTGTTGGAACCCTGACTTGAGTTCAGGACATGAGGCTTGAGGTGAGGAGGAAGAGGATGTGTTGGAGATGAAGGAGGAGAGAGCAGTGGTGGATGAGGCAGATGAAGAGGAGGAGGCAAAAGAGATAATGAGAAAGAGCTGATTAAAATATGAATGTACAAATCTTAAGCCTGCTTCCTGCAACAGTAGCACATTGCAGCCACAAGATGACAGTAATGGAAAAATATGGACACAAACAGACGAGAAGCTTTACGGTGGTGTGGTGGTTAGCACTGTAAAACACTGTGGTTAGCACAGCAGGAAGGTCTGGGTTTGATTCCACCTTGGCTGGGGTCTTTCTGTGTGGAGTTTGCATGTTCTCCCTGTTTTTGTGTCGGTTTCCTCCCACAGTCCAAAGACATGCAGTTAGTGGAGTTATGTTAATTGGTGATTCTAAATTGCCTATAGGTGTGAATGGTTGTCTGTCTCTCAGTGTTGGCCCTGTGACACGTTGGTGACCTGTACAGGGTGTACCCTGTTTTTTTCCTATGACAGCTGGATAGGCTCCAGCCCCCACCCCGCGCGACATGAAAAATGTGCAAATGACAGAAGCATGTGCATAAAATTGGCCACATCACCAGTTTAAGTACTTATTTATTGGAATATTTGTTAATTACTTAAATCACTGACTGGAGTGAAGTCAGTGACCCAGTTCACCTTTTGTACTTAGCAGCACCTAGTCAGAGGACTTATATGATTTGGTTAATGGAGACCTCAGGCTCATGATTCAGTAGGAAGATTCAACTCATTAACCTGAGTGATTCAGGAACCATCCAGCACTATTCTGCAGCTTATACCCCTCTAATGTGTCTTTACAATAAATGTAGATGACCACTGCATGTGTCAGTAAAAGCTAATTATAAGCCTTTAAATGTGTGTGATAATGTGTAGCTGTTTAACTTAAAAATGAGCAAAGACAACATTCTCCATCGTTTAGCCACAAATCTCTGTATGACATTGCTGCAAAAAACATGTGATGAGTTATCTCATAATGCTGAAGACATGGGCCTCTACAATGAGCAGAATTAAGTTCAGCTTATTAGTGCAACCTTTCACAGCAATCCCAGTTTCTCATGTGGCCCCTTGGGAAAATTAATTGCCCACACCTGCTGTAGAGTGAAAATTGTGGGCTCAGCAGCAGGCTAAAGAGAAAAATGTTTCTGTTTCTTCATCCACTGTAGACCACACATTTACTTGACTGAGAAGAGTTTTGGGGGATTGTTTTTTTTTTGTGATAAATTATTAAATAATTTAAAAACTAAAATGTGCATCCAAACAAAGTAATAACAGTCGGCAAGTGGGTAAATTTGGTGCAGTGCCACTGTTTTTCACGCCTGTTTGGCATACAGTTTGTATATGTATATACTAAAAAATGAGCTGCACTGCAAAAGCATCCAAAGTCAACGGAGAGACCGAGGGTGGATGTGAACTGGAAAGACATCCTGTGGGTTGAAATGTTTTGACTTTAAATTGAGATTCTTTATTGTCATTGTACATTTCCATGCAATGAAAATCTGTTTGACAGCAAAATATAAATTTCACAAGCATATAAATGAGAACAGAAACAAGAAAAAAAGCAACAAATATAAATAAATATAAATATCAACACACAAAAATAATAAATAAATAAGATAGTAAAGGCCTAAATGTCCATAAAGTGTGGATGTGGAGTAAGGTGCTGAGGGTGAAGTGCAAACTAAGACACAAAGTGTCGAGTCCATGCTCCAGCTTACAGCAGAGCTTTTATGGCTCTGTGGAAGAAGCTGTGTTTAAGTCTTTCTGTCTGTGCCCTCGTGACCCTGAGGCTGCCAGAGGGGAGGGTGCCAAAAAGACATTGTCCAGGGTGTGTGCAATCCGACTTGATTTTTTTTTTTTTGGCCTATTCTCTCAGCTGGGCAGATTGGGTCCAGGGATGGGAGAGCGGCACCCATGATCTTCTATGTTGTCTTAATGTTCCGCTGCTGGTCTTTTCTCTCCTCTAAGATGCAGCTGGAGAACCACACCGTGTATTCATAGCTCAGGACACTCTATCGTGCATAGGTAGAAGTTGGTGAGGAATTTTTGTGGGAGCCGTTTTTCTGAGGGATCGCAGGAAGAAGCGTCTCTGCTGGGCCTTCTTCACCACTTCTCTGGTTTTTACACCCTTGAACACCAAGGTACTCGAAGCTCCCCACCTGTTCCACCTTTTGTCCAGTAATCACCAGACTAGCATGTATTGTGTGTGTGTCCTTATGTTTCCTGAAGTCAATGACAAGCTCCTTTGTCTTGTTGGTGTTGAGGAGCAAATCATTATTCTGGCACCAGGATGAGAGGGCCTGAACCTCCTGTCTGTAGGCTGCCTCATCATTGTTGGTTATCAACCCCACCACAGCTGTGTCATCTGCAAACTCGAATGTGTAGTTCATATCATGAATGGGGGTGCAATCATATGTAAAAAGTGAGTGTAGGAGTGGAATGAGACCACAGCCTTGGGGGGTGCTGGTGTTGAGGATGATGTTAGATGAACAGAGGTCTTCAAGTCTCACGTGCTGTGGTCTGTTGGAGAGGAAATCCTTAATCCAGCTACAGAGGTGGTATTCCAGGACCTTTGTCAGCAACTTGTCAACAAGCTTGCCCAGGTTGCCAGTGTTAAAGGCCAAGCTGAAGTCAACAAAAAGTATCCTCACATAAGAGCTGGGGTTCTCCAGGTGTGTCAGTGCAGTAGGGAGCAAGAGTGAGGTGGTCTCCTCAGTGAGACCGTCTTTCATTACCATCAAAGCATTTAATGATTATCTGTGTTAATGCAACCGGCTGATATTCATGCAAGCATGCGACTGCTGAGTGCCTCAGGATTGGGACAATGGTCACAGTTTTACCCCTTAACTGTCAGCAAAAAAATCACCTGAAACAACTACATAACACCCTCTGGTTATTTTTGGCTCTGAACAACCCATTTCATAGCCTATTAACCGGCCGTGTCTGGTCCGGGGCTGAATGAAGTGCATTTATATGGCAGGCTAGACCCGCCCATTTTGATTGACACCTCATTCGGCCAATCATGTTAAGAAATGGGTTTCCCAGAGCCAATAATACTCAGAGGGCGTCATGTAGCTTTGTCAGGTGATTTGGTGCAGCCAGTTACATGATTGGCCGAATGATGTGTCAATAAAATGGGAGGGTCTAGCCTGCCATATAAAAGGGACTACAAACGGCCCTGGCTAGTTAAGGGGCTACAGCAGGTGGGAACTGCAGCCTCCTTCAGTGACCTGTTAAATATGTTAGTGAAGACAGTCACAAATTGTCCCGCACAACCTTTAATGCACGTCCTGAGACCCCGTCTGCACCAGCTGCCTTCCTGCTATTAATGTTAAGCAAAGCCTGCTTAACCTGGTACTGGTGCAGTAATATTGGGTGCCCCGCTTCCTTGTAGGAAAGGCCTGCATTTTAGCAATAGAAACAATGTCTTTCTATAACAGTGGCATCATTGCAAAAATCATCTCTCACAAAACCACACACACACCCCCCTCTTGTCTTCCCAGCCTCTGATGTGTGGTCTGCTCTGTGGACACTGTGTCCCTGTAGTTCCACAGCTGCATCTGGGATGTTTTCATGCAGCCGTGTCTCAGAGATTATTATGATACATCTGTCCCATCTGTTGTTTGTAAATTGGAGTCTCAAGTCATTCATTTTGTTAACGAGAGAGCGAGCATTGACAGGCTCTGCAGCCTGCCCTTTTACCTCGTTTCTGCCATCTGTATCTCCAAGGTCTGGGTCTAGCGGCAGTTCGTATTCATTCCAGGTGCTTCCCTGGACAAGTAATCTGTTTCAGAAATGATTTAATGTATGCTGGAATAAAGTTTGAAGAATGTTTGCCTATTTCCATAAGTTCTAAACTTGTGTGTATACTTAAAAAAGCTGCAGTACTTAGGAGAGCCTTGGGCTGCTGCGCCTACTCGGACTGCCACTGTAGAAAAGCTCTGCAAAAGAACAACTGACCATATTACTACTGAAGACTCTGTGTAATTTGTAAGTGAGACAAGCTTGGACAGTGTGGGAAAGAATCAGTGCACATTTTCCTCATGCTTCACAATGCTGTATGTTGATTGAAGGTGGCAATCAGACAGGTGATGGCAGGGACAGATTTGAGAGTCTCCATTGAGTCTCCATGATACTTGAAGAAAGAATATCTCTGCAAAATGCAGGCAGTGCTTTTTTTTTTTTCATTTTTGAAATTACTTATGAAGCAGTGTTCTATTTTAATGCTGTGAATCAACTGTACAGCAAGCAGACAAAGCTCATCATTATCCTCTTGTCACATCAGCTGAACCATGTAGTGCTGGAGCAGATAATAAGCTGCAGAGCCACCTCTCAGTCACACTCTGTGTTTCACACTGAAAGTCTCATGATTCATTTTCACCACCACTTGCCCTCTGTCTCCTTGTGTGAATCAGATGGTAAAGAGGACTAAACAGTGGACCATGAAAGGTCTCTTGGAGTTAGAGTTGAATGAAGTATGGATAAAATCAAACTTAACCTTCCAAATGGAAAAGCTCTGTCACAAAAAATGACATAAATGTGCCCTGTGCTCAGGAAATCAAAACCATAACCCAGCACCAGTCCTGTGGTATTTCATAAATCCCTACCTCCTGCACAGGTGCCAATATAAGCCTCACTCTACAGTATAACAGTGCAAATGACCTTCTAGGATAAAATCTCTATGAGTACTCAACATAGATCGTTGTAATATATGAACACGTGCCTAGAGATACTGTTCGTCTGGCAACTCATTTTCAGGGTAGTTGTTATCTGTCTTTGCGTTACTGCAAAGGGGCCTTTTAGTCCTTATGTGTGTATTTATATATTATAAGGACATCCCATCTTTCATTGAAATCCTTCATGTGACCAAACTCAAAGTGTTTCATTATTTGTAATTAGTAATAAACCCTTTAATCGCTTTCATGCTTTCTGCAAACTTCAAGACCTTCAGAACAAGGTGAAAGTTTTTTTTTTAATGTTGTTCCCCACTCCTGTGGTAAGAAAAAGCAATATGTAGTTTGAGACTTGTGCAGTGGTTAGCACTGTCGCCTCACAGCAATAAGGTTCTGGGTTCTCTGTGTGGAGTTTGCATGTTCTCCCTATGTCTGCATCGTTTTCCTCAGTGCACTTCAGCCTTATCCACAGTCCAAAGAGATGCTTGCTGCTCAGGGCGTACCCTGACTCTCACCCTGTGACAGGGTAGGGTCCTCCGTTCAGCTATTTGGCAGATACCATAGCTATGAAACAGTAAATGAGCTAATCACATACATCCAGATGCCTTCTTCATAGTAGTGGGGCATTTTAATCAGGCAAGTCTCAAATCTGTCCTGCCAAAAATCAACATGTGCAACAATGGGCAGCAACACATTAGACCTGGTTTACACAGATAATAGAGACTTGCACAAAGCCTCCCCCTGCCTCACGTTGGCAACTATGACCATAGCAGTCCTGCTCACACCCATGTACTGACCCAGGGTGAAACAACAGAGACCTGCCATTAGGAAATTCAGAGGTTGGTCCCAGGAGGTAATTCCCACACTGCAGAACTGTTTAGAGACAACACAGTAGGACATCTTCATGGACGCTGACACAAATGACAGGAGACTTGAGTTGGAATACACTGAATCAGTCTTCAGGTACATTGATATATGTATTGATGACATGACAATGGTGAAAACCTACAAGTGTCACAACAATAACAAACCCTGGATGTGTAGTGAAGTGTGTGCACTGCTGAAAGCCAGAAACACAGCATTTATGTCAGGACATGCAGCAGCATACAGACTGGCTAGGAGGAACCTGTCACATGGCATTAGGGAGGCAAAGAAGCAGTATGCACAGAAACTTTACAGCCACTTCACTAACACAGGGAACACCGGGCAGCTGTGGCAAGACTTCCATTGACTAACTCAACTGCTTCTTTGCTCAGTTTGAAGCAAGCAACACCACCCAGGCATGAAGGCTCCCACTTCAACTGGCAATTAGATCCAGTGAAGAAGATTCTCACTAACCCACGGAAAGCTGCAGAGCCCGACAACATCCCTGGGTGGGTCCTGAAGTACTGTCCCAAAAACTAAAAGAAGTGGTCACAAACATCTTCAACACCTCTCTCTGCCAGGCAGTGGTACTCACATGCCTCAAAAGAGCTACCATCATCCCCGTGCCAAAGAAGCACAACCCGACTGATCTAAATGACTAGCACCCCATGGCACTCACACCAGTGATGATAAAGTGCTTTGAGTGGCTAGTCATGCAGCACATAAAAACCTGCCAACCTGGACCCCCTATAGTTTGCCTACAAGGTAAAGTGTTCCACTCAGGATGCCATCTCATATCCTCCCACCTGGAGAATAAAGACACCTACACCAGAGTCCTCTTCATTGACTTCAGTTTGGCGTTTAATGCAATAATTCCACAGCAACTGATGGAGAAGCTTAGGTTGCCGGAGATGGACTCTGGCATCTGCAACTGGGCCCTAAGCTTCCTGATGCAGTGGCAGCAGACAGAACATCCAGCTCCATCATGGTGAACACAGGGTCCCTCAGGGCTGCGTCCTGAGCCCCCTGCTGTTCATTCTGCATACCCATGGCTGCACTGACACCCATGCCACTAACCATATCATTAAGTGTGCAGGCGACACAACTGTGGTGGGCCTCATTAAGAACTAATTAAGAACAAAGATGAGGTAGTATACAGAATGGAGGTGGAGCAGTTGATGTCGTGGTGCAGGTCCCACAACCTATTTCTTACCAAAGAAACAAAAGAGATGGTGATGGATTTCAGAAAACCTGACAGACAGGCCAACAGGGGCTCCACAAGGCAGGTCTCCACACTGTCCACTTATTATTATTATTATTATTATTATTATTATTATTATTCCTGGATGCTGTTTCAATTTCCAGTGGTACCTACTGGTGACAGTAGGTACCACTTTGCTGTTACAAAGTCTAAACACAGATACAGTGTTACAGAAGTGTCATTTTGTCTATCATGTTACTTATTGTTACAGTAATGTGATGCAGCAGCTGGGTGTTCAGATTAGTGCAGAGCAGGAACAACAAAGTGATAAAGGAATTAGTAGTTTCCCAGGATAAATTTCCAAATGCAAAAGCCAACCAATATCACATATGGTCTTTCAGATGCTTTGGTTGATAATCACAATTGATTTCCCACAAAAAGGCTGGAGATGCCTCATTGCATAAAGTACACAACACTCCAATGCTTTGTCAATAAAAATATAGCAATAACCACCAGCAGTGAATCCTGTGCAGAGTATTTTGTGCTTCATAAGTCAAGAGTCAGTCCCGTGTGAGTTCTGATTTTTACAGTGCAACATACTTTTTCAGAGTTGTCTGGAACACTGCAGGATTACTGATTTAAACTTTGGAAAGGTGAAACATTTTCTTATTTTACAGATACTGTTTTATCCTATTGTTCTATTTGTTCATTTTTTTTTTTTCAAGGTGGATCCTTCATCTTATATCTAGTGTCTGGCCTAGCCTCAGTAGGTAAGTCCGTACTCTAGTTTGCCTATGTCCGGAGGTGGCAAAAGTACTGACATTCTGTACTTAAGTAGAGGTACAAGTACTTGTGTTAAAAACTACTCCGGTAAAAGATGAAGTACTGGTTCAACTTCTTTACTCAAGTAAAAGTAAAAAAGTATAGGCTCTGAAATGTACTCAAAGTAAGAAAGTAAAAGTAATTCTTTGGAGGAGCTTCTACCTGATATTTTTCTGTAAAGCTAACTGAACTTCATTAAACATTGTTGTAATAATATAAAATAATATTGAAAATACAAATGTTATTCCAATTTAAATTTTAATCCCAATGAACTCAGCTTGAATCTGTTATGTAGGACACAAGTAGAGGGTGACTGTGCCTCCACATCTACACACAAACATGAGGATACTCAGGGGTTACAGTGGGATTCAGAAGGTGGAGGAACCCTAAGATCAGCTGTAGTGGCTCGGCATGGAGAAGAATCACAACTTTCTATTGTGAGCTCCAGTAACTGACGTTGCAGGCTATGATCAGCTGACCTGCTGCTGCTGCTCTCTCCTTCCTCTTTCTTACATCTTTGTACATCTGAGTGAAGTTATCGCTCATTCTTTGCTCTCCCTGGAAATACAGCAGCTGTTCCTTTTTCTAGCAGACACACTGTGTGACAAACTGCACACACTTTTTGTGTTGATATTTGTGGAGCATTTAGAAACGCTGCATTTAAAACTACCTGCCGGACATTAATCTCTTTCTGATCTTCAGTAGCGCTAGATAAATGCTGAATTACCGCAAGCACAACTTACGGATATCGGCTACCCGGCCCACTGTAACCCCTGATTATAGCACTATAAATGATACATTAATTATACGGTTTTGCCTCATTAATCCTTTTGTATGCGATAAGCCCCGGTGATAGACAACACGCCAGTACTGTTGTGTCTTTTATGTTATTATTCCACTGTTTAGACTCAGATCCTTTGATGTTTGATGGCGCACTAACCGGAAATGCAAACGTGTTAAATCTAAAGTAACGAGTCTGTTTTGAAAAGTAGAAAGTACAGATACTTGTGTAAAAGTAAAAAGTAGTCAGAAAAATAAATACTCAAGTTAAGTACAGATACCCGAAAAATCTACTTAAGTACAGTAACGAAGTATTTGTACTTTGTTACTTCCCACCTCTGCCTATGTCAAGCTATAGAAGTTGTACTTAGTCTGTCTCTTTCTACAAGTAGCTGACAACTTCTCTTGCTGTTGCACCTTCAACATCTGTACAACAAAACAGCCATAATAATTACATTTTACAATTACTGCGTTTGTGTGGACTCTCCCTTTTTCATGAATCAGTGTGTTCTGCTGCTGTTTTGCGGTGTGTGAAAAACTCAGGAAGTGGACTCAAAAGCAGACTTGGGACAGGCAGCCACTTAAAAGAACTTTACTTACAAACTTAGTGTAGTCACACAACACAAACTATATTGAAGACTGGAGTGGAGGGTCTGAGCAGAAAACTCAGATGGGTCTTTGGGAGAACGGGAATAGAAGGGATGGATACTGTCACTGTTCTGAGCGTTGTGGGCATGGGTCAGATCGCTGGGCTGATTCTACAGAGTAAAAATAAAGGTTATTTAAACCTCTAGAGAGCATCACAGGCAATAAGATCCATTTTTATCACAGTGTTTCTGTGCCATCAGTCACATCTAAGTGTGTAATCACATGATGACCTTTGTGGTTCCTTGGCCGCCTCTCTGTGAGAGCAGGTAGAAAAGTCCACCTGACAACCTTTAAATCAGCCTTTCATCTCACAGTAAGTCACATTATCTCTTCTGCTGAAAATATGGGCTCTCGACACATCTCGGTAGCTTTTAACCTCCAGCTCAGGCTTATAGACCACTGCAGCCAGTGATCATCATCATCATTACCATTTTTTCCACCAGCTGTGGGTAAAATATGAAATAAACAGCAGCAAATAAAAGCCTGGAATTTGTGTTCACTGTGAAGGCTGCAGCAGCAGAAGTCATCAGGGTTCAGAAAACTGTGATGTACTGACAGTTGGTTTTATGCAGCAAACTTTATCATATCTGCTCTGTTTTTAATACCTGCCAGATACTGAAGGTGTGTTTTTGCTTGGTTGCTGATATTCGCCCTGAGAAGCCGGAAATAATTCAGCTAATCCCGCAGCCTCCACCATGACAGAGTACATGCATGCCTCTGCATTAATGTTTATATTTATGCAAGAGCCTATGGGTAAAGTACCACACATATTCATCAACAGCTTGTGTGGGTTTTTGTTGAGATGTGTGCTCAAGTTGTGTAACTCCAGGGAAGAATTCAAGTGCTGCTGCTGACTAAAAGAGGTATTTTATTCTGGCGTGATTATGCTCGGGGACTTCCTCTTTGTTCTGGTGTGTTTACAGTGTAATAAAAAAAATGGAACTCCCCCAAATTTGTTTTAATGTAACGTAAAAGCAGCACAAAATGGCTCAACTCACCCCCAAAGAAAGCAGCTAAATAATAGTACCGTTTCAGTCAGCGAATGTATTTATTCATGAAGAGCTGTAATCCATTGCACCATGTTTGTTCACCTGCTGACATAGGTTTTGATTGTTAAGCTGCAGTGTGATAAATGGTGCAGATTTTCATGTATAATGAAAAGTCTAAATCTACCCCTTTCAAATGCATGCTGGCTTTGATTTTCTTTCTTTTTTTGTTCATTTGAGGGATTAAACTAAAAACTGTTTCTCACAGCTAAATTCACTTAAAAGAATAAGAATGCTGTCATTTTAAACTCATGGCTTAGTTTCTATTTAGTTTAATGATCCCCCAAGTTAGAACAGAGCAAAATAGAATGCCTTTATTGTCATTATATTGAATGTACAATGAGATTGGAGGGCCACTCCATTTCAGTGCCATGCAGTAGGAAGTCACACTTCCTAAAATATAAAATAGAACTTCTAAAAATATACAGCAAATAAAACAGTTTCCTTATCTCTTAAAAGAAGGTAGGAGACTCACATTCTTATCGTGCTCTGTTATCAGGATTTAAAATTGGTCCACTTGATCTTAATTATGATTTCATTTTTCAAATATTTAAAATGTATTTTAACTTGCACTTCTTTCTTTTAATTTTTCTTTTTTGAATTTATATGTATTTAATTTATTTATTGAAACTTTTTTATTGTTTGTTTTCACTTTCCTATAGTTTAGGGGGTGGGAGGTTGGTGATGTTTATTTTATCATTCACCTGCTTAAATCTGTCTATTGGCTTAGTTTTATTGTTGGAGCTGCAACCTCTGTGATAGCTGATGCTTTGTGCAGCACACTGTGCTTCTATGTGGAATGAAATGAACAATATAAATAAAAATTTGCTAGGTGAGCATTGTGGGGGACTTCTTGCTCTACACCTTATGGATCTTATGATGTGCTGAGCCTATATTACTTTATTTTATAGAAGTCACTGGTGATAATTTTCATAAAGAAGACACAAATGCAGACCAAAAAAAAAGTCAAACAAAAAGGAATTCAGACTTAATACTGAAGGAGAAGGACAATAAGGTACAGATGAACTCAATCCAGAGAATAACACGGGCAAGGGGCAAAAAGGAGAAAAACTTCATTTATCCCATATGTGGGAATTTCTTTTGTTACAGCAGTTGAAATGAAATAAATAAATGAATAAATAAAATCATCTCTGCCTTGCTGCCAGACAGATAAAAATAAATCAAGAAATAAACTGAAAGAGGGACCAAGAGTATACTTACAGAAACAACAGCAAGACTTAAATTTAAGCTCTGAGCGTCCCTTTTTTGAGGAGGTGGGAATGTTCACAAAAGGACCCAATTTTACAGGTACAACAGAGACTGTTGTACCTGAGTCACCTCAGATGCTCTGGATGAAGTTCATCTGTAATAATTGCATGCTGTCAGTCCATTGTTTACCTCAGCTGTCAAAATGCCAGGTGAAAAGCATTCACTTCTATTTACTGTAAAGCTGTAAAACTTATGAAATAAGTCTGACAGAGATCAGTGAGTCAATTCAGTTCAGTTCAATTCAATTTTATTTATAGAGTACCAAACCACAACAACGGTCTCTGCAAGTTGCTTTATTTTGTAAGATAAACACCCTTTAATAATAGAGAGAAAACCCCAACAATCAGACAATCCCCAATGAGTACGCATTTGGCAACAGTGGGAAGGAAAAAATCCCTTTAAATAGAAAGAAACCTCGGACAGAACCAGGCTCAGGGAGGTGCAGACAGAGGGTTTTCAGGGAATACTGTTATATGTTCATTTTCTATCCCATATGTCAGAACAAGATCCAGAATGGGAAGTGGTGGATTTAATTTTTGAGAGAAGTTAACTGGGTCCAATAATAGATTGTAACAATAGTCTGAGTCTAATAATAGATTAAATGCAGTATTGAGACTGGCATTTTCAGCATCTACATGGATGTTAAAATTAACCACTATAATTGTTTCATCTGACCTGGCCACTAAATCAGATAAAAAGTCTGAGAAATCAGATGGAAACTCTGATTAACAGCCAGCCAGGTTTAACCAGGCAGACTAAATCAATATGTTGCTAAATTATTAAATAATTTACTAACAGGGACTCAGAGAGAGAGGGACCTAATGTTTAATAATCCACATTTAACTCATTTCCTCTGAGGATGCTATATTGAATTTTTTTTTTTTTGGGGGGGGGCACAGTCTCTATGGGGATGGGGTTTTGGGGAGATGACAGGAGGAGAGAAGCTGCAGAGAGGCATACAAGACAGCAACTGTGCTTCCTGGTCTCAGCTTTGGATAGTCATGTTTTGGGCAGGGTTATTATAGTTAACGAAATAACAAAAACTGAAATTGAAAAAACTATAATTAAAAGGAAAAAACGATAACTAATTAAAACTGAATTGTGAGTTTACAAAACTAACTAAAACTAACTGAAATTATCGATAAACTGACTTTCATTTACTTTTTTTAAGCCTTGTGGATTGATATGAAATCATTTTTTCCGCTCTCCGAGTTTAAGCTGGGAGCGCCACAGGACAACTGTGTGAGTGCGTGCGCATGTGCGTGCGCTCACCGCGCTGGTCCGCAAAGTAATGGCTGCGGTCTGCCGAGAAAGCGGCAGAGTCCCGTATGGAGGTTCTTTGAGTACAAGAGCACAGATAGAATCGAAAGTCTTGTTGTGGTTGATGAAAAATTTGCGGAACACTTCTCAGTCAGGAAAAACCAGCAACATCAAAGTCCACGTGAGAAGCGCACAACAGCTACAGAAACCGCACTGATCCTACCAGGTAACCTGGCCTGCGCCTCTGGAGAAACGGGACTACTTGTCGGGTCCACGCAGCCCAGAAAGTTGTGACTAAACTGTTTAGTCCTTGTGCATTTCCGGCTACTTTATCAGTGAGAGAATAACAATCAGGAATAATAATCAAAGCATCAATATAAGGACTCACAACTGTCAGCAAATTCCTGGTAGGAGACTGCTGAAACTATCAGGATGGACGTGAAGGAATGAAGAAAGTGAAAAAAAAACAGGGACAAATATGTTTGCAGCAAAAAAACTGAGCACAAAGAACGAGGACCAAAAAAGAAGTCCCAGCCTGCACCGCATATAAAACACCTGCACACGACCACAAGGTAATTAACACACACAATCCAGCTACACAAGCATAAATGTGGACATGAGTTTGGCAACTTCCGTAGGTTATATACAAAGACCCTGCAAGTTTAATTAGCGAGCATCTAACTAAGCTAGCTCCAAAACAGAAGCAGCTTCAGGTGGTGAGAACATCAGGATGCAGCTGGATTTGAGCTTTGACTCCTTCAAAGAGTTTGTTTTTGTCAAACACTACATGTAGGTGTTGTTAATCTACTGCACTGATGCTGAAGTTTATTGTGGAGTTCATTGTAGAATTTATTGAGTTTGGGAACTCATGTTTTTCTTTGTTTCTCCCTGTTGATGTTCATGTGTGTCCTTAATATTACACACATTTAGCATGTCTTGTGAACAGTTGGTTATTGAATATATTTCTTTAAACGGTATCTTTTGTCAAGTTTTCATTACACAATAGTCACTTTTGCGCCTTGAATCTTGCACCTGATTAGATATGAAAATACTAAAACTAATACTGAAACTAACTAAAACTAAGCATGAAACCAACAATAAAAACTAATAAAAATGAGAAAAACCACTCTGAAAACTAATTAAAACTAACTGAATTAAAGAAAAAAAAAGTAACAACTAACTAAAACTAAAGTATAATGTAAAATCCAAAACTATTATAACCCTGGTTTTGGGTTTTTTTTATACATTTGGTTTGAGTTCTAGAAATGAGAGCTACTCCATCCAAAGTGGAAAGGATGCTGTCTCTCCTAACAAGACAAGTCACATCATCAACTGAATATGGACTACTAAAGGTTTATTAAACTTAATAATAATCATGATGTGTAAGTCCATATCAGTGGTGTAAAGCGGTGCATAGCTCAGATAACAAGTGTATGGCATGTGATGTATGTGCAAAACCCAAATTAAGATGATAACTCAAAGGAACGAAATGGGGGGGGTTTGGGTAGACAGCATAGACACTGTTACCGGAGCAGAGCAGCAGCAGCAGCAGTGGAAACGGAGCCAAGGCTTCAGTTTGCTTTAAATAGCCCTGCAGAATACTGACCAGGTGTTCTGCATTTTTTGCAGTCTGCTGCATGATACAGGAATCTCCTGTAACACAGCACATGCATGAATGATTTTCCACACATTCTGGCACTGAATGCATCACATACACTTACAGTAAGAGTGTATTACAGTGTCTCTGTATTAATTAGTGTTATTTTCTTAGTAGCTACAATGTGAGCTACAAAATTCTTTGAGATGGTTTTTGTCCAATATTTTCTATGCAAATAAGGCTGCTAAGGCTAATAACAATAATGAGCTACCTTTGTTGACAGATTCAGCTGGTACAATAGGTACAATCTCATTAGATTCAAGTGAATTTGAAAAGAAATTGGGAAAATTAGGATTACAGGACTGTTCAATGCTGCTTTGCTCTACATAATGTAATTATTTACCAATGCTGCTTAAGTTTGTTCTTTGTTTTCTCTTCTCTGACATCAAAATAAGATGAGCAGGAATAAAACCATAGCTTAATGGTTTAAAAACCTAGATCTATGAAGCACTTTGTGTTTTTTATTCTTTTTTTTTTAATCAAAGGCTCTATACCAGGGGTGTTCAAATAAAATTTAAAGAGGTCCAGTCAGACAAAATTTCATGAGGCCAAGGTGCGGTAGTCCAACTATTTAATGTGATGTGATGTGAAATTTTATTTTCCCGCCACTCTACTACACACACCAACGAAGGGTGGAAGTGCTCCTGTGATAAGCAAACTCCTGAATTTAAAGTTAAGCATCATAACTGGATAGTTTTATTCAACATTAATGTCTCACTTAATATAGTTCATTAGCTCAGCTGTATTCCTTGATGTTGTTATGCTTGTTTTGACAGCTTATTTTGAATGAAGACTTAAAATTAAACCACAAAAAGGAGAAAAGTTTGTTCTCCGTTTAACCAGCTGCTTTTACACAGCTGTGCTTCGCACTCACGGTTGCTAGGCGACATGAGCTACGCAGAGGTGAGGGCAGGCGACGCTGATATGAAGGCTAGCCGCTCACTTCCAATCTTAGCGGTCTTCTTAGCGGGTCCTTCGAAGGATGCGGCCCCTGAATTTGGACATTGTGCGTCGATATAATCTGTATGCCTGGAACTCGTGCACTGAGAAACGTTCCACGGTGCAAAGTGCGATTAAAATGCATAAAAATTTTTAATTCGTTATTTTCCCCGTAATTAATTAATCGAAATTAACGCGTTAAAGTCCCACCCCTAATATATATATATATATATATATATATATATATATATATATAAAGTTTTTGTTAGTTGTCAGAGCATTAGTTTTTATATTTGGTTTCATGCTTAGTTTTAGTTTAGTTTTCGTCAGTTTTAGTTCATTTTTAGTTTCTTTCATACAAAAGATACTGTTTAAAAAATTGCATTCAACAACCAAATATTCACAAAATAGCAGCACTACGTTTTTAATGTGTGTAATATTAAGGAAACACATGAACATCAACAAGGAGGAACATAAAGAAAAACATGAACTCCAAAACTGAATAAACTCTACAACAAACTTCATCGTCAGTGCCAAGGGCGTAACTTTGGATCCAACATTGGGGGGAGTTAAGTGCGCTGCCTGTTTATTTATTTATTAAATCGTTTACTTTTCTAAAAGGATTCAGAACATTTTGGGTTAACCGTATTAGAAATACATTGTAATGCTTTTACTGTGTATTTATTTAACTTTCTTTTTATTTACTCTGCACCTTCAACAGTTAAGAAAAGGCTTACATTTTTCACATTTCTTCCAAGAGTAACAAATATCTTTCATGAACCTGTTATGTTTTACAACCAATTTTGCAGCCCCTCATTCCACTTTTAAAGAAACTGTTTTAATTTGGCCTACTAAATATAATAAATACAATATTTTAAAGCAGTCTGTAGAGAAAAACACGTTCTGTAGAGAAAAAGGTTTTAACTTGATGTGATTAAAATATAACGAGTCTCATCCTGGACGTTTCTGGGACTCACATCTTTAGTCCTGTTATCAGTACTAATATGAGTTATTATTAACTAAATACATAAAATGTTATGTGTGTATTCCCTTGAGTAAAACTATATACTTGTTTAATGAGTTTAGTTTATTACATATTACAGGTATTGTACCGGCATAGTTATTAAATCATCAGCTAGCAATACATATACATTTACCTCATTTTGATTTTTCAGCTTTTTACAAGGGGGTGTTGTCGACCAACAATGAAAAATTGTTGGTTGTCCGCTTTTTGGTGATCGTTTCATTTTTTTCGAACTACACCCACTCCCAGCAGCTGCTTCCACAAGCAAATGGTGAATGCCCTTGGTAGAGAAAGCGGGTTGGGTGATACCAAGTTTTTGTAGGAAGAGGGGGGGTTGCATTACCAAATGCCTACACATGCTAGTATTTCACCCAAAATTGATATTGAATAAAGAAAATTAACGTTATTCATGTAAGATGTTTTTTGTAAATCGAAATGATGTGACTTTATTGGGGGGGTTATAATGATTGGATCAGATTATTGGGGGGTGGGGGGTCATAACCCCCCTATCCCCCCCCGCAAATTACGTGCATGGTCAGTGCAGAACACGTGGTGTATAACATCAGAACACAGCCAATGTTGGACAAAAACAAACTGAACTCTTTGAAGGAGTCAAAGGTCAAATCCAGCTGCATCCTGATGTTCTCACCACATGAAGCTGCTTCTGTTTTGGAGCTGCTTGGAGAGTTAGCTTTGCGAGCTCTGTACACAGCCTAGATAAGTGGCCAACCATTTATGCTTGTGTAGCTGGATTGTATGTGTTAATTACCTTGCAGTCGCGTGCTGGTGTTTTATATGCGGTTTTATATATGGGACTTCTTTGGTCCTCGCTCTTTGTGCTCAGTTTTTTGGCTGCAAACATATTTGTCCCTGTTTTTCACTTTCTTCATTTCCTCACATCCATTCCGATAGTTTCAGCAGTCTCCCTCCAGGAATTTGCTGACATTTGTGAGTCCTTATATTGATGCTTTGATTATTATTACCTCCGCCAAGGAGGTTATGTTTTCGGTCGCGTTGGTTTGTTTGCCTGTTTGTCAGCAGGATTACTCCAAAAGTTATCAGCGGATTTCGATGAAATTTTGTGGAGTGGTTGGAAATGACAAGAGGAAGAAGTGATTAAATTTTGGCGGTGATCCCGATCACCGCCAAAATTTAATCTTGATCCAGGAATTTTTTAACGATTCTTCACTATTGCAGGATAGGGGGATTTTTAATAATTTAGCTTCTAACTCCGAAAAAAAACAAGGCACAAAAGCCTGAAAAAAATTAGTGTAACATAGTGACATGTTCTATCAAACACATAGTGAGGTGATGATCATATCCGGATTCCGGATCTCGTGATCCAGAATGTACAAAATTATATGTAATGTGGAAAATCTTTTTGTGCAAATTGTCAAATAAAGCTAGAGGTGTGCAACTAATGCCAAATTCTAGCTGAAGCTGTACTGATTCAAGGTGTTAGTGGATTTTTGATGTAGCTTTAACTGCTATGGAGCTAGATTCAGAAGAATACGGCCATTTTATGCAATAACTTTTGAACCAATAAAGATCGATCTGTTCTATTAACATATTTTCATGTCAAATCAAATATAATGGAAAGAAAAGTGGACAAATCATATTTTTTTTTTTTTGTATGACTTTTGGTAAGGGGATGCCAGTAATCAGTAGTAGTAATAGACTTGGCACAATACTGAGGGTGGTTATGTTCTGGTTCAGTGCACCTCACTCAACAAAATACACAAGGTGTGCCTGGCAAAAACAAAAGATGTAACCAATGCCATCAGGATCATCAGGTTTGTGACATTTGTGCTAATGTATTCATGTGTAATACTGAACAAAGTGTGGTGGAAAAAATAAGTTGAGCTCTGAAACCAAACTGATTTTATGATGATTTATTGAAAGTAAAGAATTAACCTTTGCAAAGGGATCAATACAGCATGAACAGCCTTCGCACCAGCATTGACCAAAGCACAGAATAACACCCATTCCTTTATACTATTGTGTTGATACAGTCTTGTTCCGCTAGCCATGGGGAGTTCAGGTTCAAACCACCAAGTAGATTTTTAGCACAAAAACCTACTGTTTTGTAAAGGTTTTTGTGTGTTGATCTCAGGTGTGGTCTTGCTTGTGCCATTTGGAGATGGCCAAGTGCCACATGTGAGCAGCCTTTGTTGTACAAACTTCAAATGGCTGTAACTCATCAATGCTTCAACATACAGTCATCAATAAGGGCTCTAATCAAAGATACTACCCTGAGGAATCCTCTGATATACACAAAGTTACTGATAGTACAAATTAATTATAATTATAGACATATAAATCAGAGGTTGCCCTAATTTGTAAAAGAAGGAAAATGTTAGGCCTTCATTCACAACCCCCCCAGTCTATTTTCAGTGATTCCTTCACACACACAAAACAAATAAATTATATATTGATCAAAAGTTACAGTAAATGTAAACACTACATATACACATAAAATAAAAAACCACAATCCTCCCAATAGTCCTTCTCTGATACACAACTTACACCCCCCCCCCCCCCCCCCCCCCCCCTCTCTCGTGAGTCATTTCGTCACTTCGTTGAATAAATATAGTCTGTTTTTGATGCATTCCGACAATCCGTTGGCGAGAAAAAGCTTTGTAAACACTGTTTACGCACGACTGCACACAGACTCTCACTTCCTGCTCAGTTTCACGCATGGAAGACGCACTGGTTACGCAGGCAGTTTATGGTTTCATATGAAAGCCCACCCCATAGTGCCATATACCCACGTGTCAGGAATTTTATTGGCTATACATCTGTGGTTTCGGATTTTGGGTCAGAGTCGACCAATCAGAACGATTGGACAAGATTTGGGGGCAGGTCCAGAAAAGTCACATGACACTGTCTGGTTATTATTGGCTCTGGAGAACCCATTTCATAACATGATTGGACAAATGAGGTGTCAATCCAATTCTGAGGGTCTAGTCTGTCATATAAAAGCATCGTAAGGGCGAACGGCAGCGTTACTGTGACGCTATGAGGCTTCAAAGTCGGAAATCGCTACAGAGGGCCCGCGGGCGGGCCCTTGCCAGTTAACAGGTTAACAGGTTAAGGAATTCATCGGAGGGAAAGCCAGTCCCATTGGTCAACTTCAGGACTACATGATCAGGATAGAGTTCCAAGCCAGAGGATCTCCCCATGCTCACACCATTCTCTGGGTGAAAGACGTACCAAAGCTGAATGTCAACAGTGATGCAGAAGTGATCAGCTTTATTGACAAGCACCAAACTTGTGCGATACCAAGAGAAGAAGATGCTGAGTTAAGAAAACTTGTCCTCTCTGTGCAAAAACATGTGCACTCTGCTGTTTGCCGAAAAAAGAATGTATTTTGCAGGTTCAGTTTCCTGCATCCCCCAAGTAGTGAGACATTGATTGCAAGGCAGTCACATGAGGACTCAGAACAAGTAGAGGTAACCCTCAACATGAAAGCAAAAATGCTGGACCGAGTAGAAAAAGTCATGAAGGACAAGGAGATTCCTGAGGACATCAACTATAAAGCGTTTCTACAGAAGGCTCAGTTGTATCCTCAGATTTATCAAGAAATGCTAAAGCTTATGAAGTCAGGCACAAGTATTGTGTTGAAACGGCAGCCCGCCGAAAGATGGATCAATCACTACAATCCCAAGATCCTTCAAACATGGCAAGCTAACATGGTCTTGCAGTTCATAACTGATCCTTACTCTTGTATCATGTATGTCACCAGCTATTTGATGAAGAGTGAAAGAGCCATGAGCGAGCTCCTGAAGAAGGTTGCAGAAGAGAACCGCGATGACGACCTGAAATCCAAGCTGAGAAAAGTGGGGTTGGCTTTTCTCAACAACAGGGAAGTCAGTGCCCAGGAGGCTGCCTACAGACTGCTTTCCCTGCCTTTGAAAAAGGCCAGCAGGAAAGTGGTCTTTGTCAACACAGCACCCAAAGAGAAGCAAGTCTCCATGCTAAAGCCACAGAACCAGCTTCAGGAAATGGATGATGATGATGATGATGAAAACATCTTCTGCACATCACCACTAGGCAGATATTCAGCCTCACCAGATGAGCTTGAAAACATGTCCCTGGCTGAGTTCTCAGGTACCTACACCACAGGAGGAAGAGATTGGCCTGATTAGTCAGCTGACCACATTCCTGATGTGTTGGATGATAGCGATGATGATGGTGTCGCTGACGAAGATGAATCCAACAACAACAGGTATTCTGCTGCCATCACTTTGAAAAATGGACTCGGTCATATGAGAAAGCGGAAGCATCACTGCATAATCAGGTAATGTATATTAAATTACTACTGATTTCGGTTTTCAAATACATTTTTGTAAAACACAAAAATAGCTACATTTTGTTTATCAGTCAATTGGTTTTTATTTTATTGAAGGTTTCACAAAGAAAAGAAAGAGGGGGAAGACAAATACAGAAACCTACTCATGCTGTACTTCCCATGGCGAGAAGAACAACGTGACCTGATTGGTGATTTCCCCTCTTTTGAGGCCCACTTCGATCATGTGAAGGACCAGGTTAAAGAAAATGAAGCCCTGTTCAGCATAAATGCTGAAGAAATTGACAAGGCTTATGATGACCTGCAGAGGATGGGTCCCCCATAGGATGGCTGGGATGGCATTGCTCCCAATGCTGAGTTCCAGCAAGCAGGAAGCAGAAGGGGTGGTCAGAGACAGAGAGCTGCCTGAGGAAGAACATGAGAATGCAAACTTAGCTCCTCCATCTGGACTTGCCAATCACTCAGAATTGTATGCATGGGGGAGCTAAACAAAACTCTGATGAGCCCTCAGGAGTACAAAGCCATGATGCGATCACTGAACACCAAGAAGTTGTCATGTTTCATCGCAAGTGGTGCAAGGATGCAATATATGCTCTCAAACATGACCAGCCCATGCCACAGTACAAGGTCTTTTTAAGTGGCCCTGGAGGAGTGGGGAAAAGCCATGTCATCAAGCTGGTTCACTATGAAACCATGAAGCTGGTCAAACCTCTCTCTGGCCACTTCGAACCTGACGAAATGCCGGTTTTGCTGACTGCCTTCACTGGAACAGCTGCTTTTGGCATAGAGGGAATGACCTTGCATTCAGCCCTTGGATTCAGCTGTGGCCCCAGAAGTAACAAGGACTATCAGCCAGCAAGCAGTGAGAAGCTCAACACGCTGCACTCACAGCTGGGGAAACTGAAACTCCTCATCAGAGATGAAGTTTCCATGGTAGGGGCGGATTTGCTGTACCACATCCATCACCGCCTGCAGGACATCTGTGGCAATTCTGACCCAGACGCTAGTTTTGGAGGAGTTAGCATTTTGGCAGTTGGAGACCTTTTCCAGCTACAGCCCGTCGGCCATAATCATGTCTTTGCTAGACCTTCTGATAGGTTAGTGCCTCTTTTTAGTTATTTACCTAAGATTGTGTTACTGTTATTATTGTGTTTTTTTTATTCATCCTTATTACATTTATTTGTATTTTATGTTTTTGTGTGTTTCAGCTATGCCCATCTACATGACTCACTGTGGGAAGAAAACAGATGCTCGAACTGACAGAGAGCATGCGCCAGCGGGATGACCAGACCTTTGCACAACTGCTTATGAGGGTTCGAACTGCTACCTGTACACCAGAAGACATCACATTGTTGAAGTCTTGAGTAGTTGCGAAGACTGATGAAAACTACCCAAATGGAGCATTGCATGTCTTCAAAACCAATAAGGAAGTTGACGACCATAACTACGAACACCTCACCAAACTTCCCACACGTGTTTGACATCAAAACCATCGACCAGAAAAAAGATGTCCAGACAGGAATCGTCAACGTCACGATTTCAACCAAACCATCTGGCACTGGGTTGAGAGACTTGGTGTTTGTAGCGGTTGGAGCAAGAGTGATGGTTACAGTAAACACTGATGTTTCAGATGGGCTGGCCAGTGGCATGTGTGGTACCGTTGTTGGGATCGACCATGCAGAAAGTGACGTCCGTGCCATACTAGTGGAATATGACAGTGAAAGAGTGGGTAGAAAGGCCATCGCTGAAAGTCAGTATTGACAAACTTATCCAAGAGCAGTGTCGATCACAAGACAAGCAGTTAATTTTTTTATTGGAAGAGGGAGGCGGTCTGTAGAAGCCAAGCAAACCCAGTTCCCTCCCTCATTAGCTTGGGGCTGTACCATCCACAAAGTACTGGGGAAGACAATGGATAAAGTTGTAGTGGCCATGGATGGAAGCGGCAGGTTTATGCCAGGTCAGGCTTATGTTGCTCTTAGCCATGTTAAGAGCTTGAATGGCTGTATCTCCTCTGATTTGACCCTGCTGGTATCCAAGTCAGCCCTGCAGTGATGAAAGAAATGACCCGCCTTCGACAGCACCAAATTGCGCCCAGATCTGAAAACACAAGCTGGAACAGTTCTTTGAACATTCGCCTGCTCAATGTGCGTTCCTATCTTGAACATATTGAAAATCTGAAGGCAGAAGATACAGCACAAGCGGTCGATGTCTTCTGCTATGTTGGTAAATGGTAAATGGACTAGTTCTTATATAGCGCTTTTCTACTCAGTCAGAGCACTCAAAGCGCTTATACAACATGTTTTATATTCACCCATGCACTCCCATTCATACAAGCACTTCCATGTTTACTAAGCTAAGTGCTTTTAATTAGCTAACATTCACACACATTCATACTCCGACGGGACGGTCGGAGAGCAACTTGGGGTTAAGTATCTTGCCCAAGGATACATTGGCATGCAGCCCGGAGTAGCCAGGAATCGAACCACTGACCTTCAGATCAGTAGGTGACCTGCTCTACCTACTGAGCTACAGCCACCCCAATGTTGAAACCTTTTTGAAGAAACAGCAAAAAATCAAGTTGATTATCCCAGATGCTGATAGTCATTATGAAACTATATGAAATATTGTGAATAATCAGGAAACTACACTGAAAGTTTGAGTCTCTTGACTTTGAATGCACACATAGCAGATAAGACCCTGAATGCAAAAAAAAAAAAAATTTAATCAGCCCATCTTTGTCACCACAAACAATGGTTATGTCACAAAGTACCAACTCCTGTGCATCCTGTGAATAAAAGACAAATGAACAAGTACTTTGAAAAAATTTAACACTGATAAAAGTGCTTCAGTGATTTTGGTCATTAACCCTTGAGGCACCTTTAAACTGATTATACACTTTTTATCTTTTAGGTCCCAAAATGTTACAGCTGCTAAAACTATAAACATTCAATGTTAATTATTTTCACCTTCACCACATCACCTTTTTATATACATTTTGGGTTGTTCAAAAGAAGCCAGATTTTTTATAAAGTTAAAAAAACAATAAGTAATATTTTCCAAAAATAAAACTGCATTTACAAGCTAACTACACAAATACAGCAGACCAACAATACAATACAATACGTCTTACCGGCTTTCTTCTTGCACGACACAGGGCAGGATTTTTAATGGCTGCCACCTTTTCAGGAATGTTAGGTTGACTGTAGCAGAAGTTGCGGCGGACCGTCTCGTAGGTTTTGCAAGAAGCTGGAAAACATTTTTGTACATTGTAAATAAAGAGTGTAAACACAGTGCATACATAAACATATTCAGGCAAAATAAAACAGAAAAAAACAACATCAGTAGATACTTACACACAATTATATCACTGTCCACGCATTAGGAACACTCACACTTGCGTTGTGAGGTGAACACAGTCTGTGGAAAATAAAGGTGAAAATAAATAACAGTTAAAACATTTTAAGTTCTTCTCTCCTCCACACATTGAATACTGCGTGCTTTGTTTTTGATTCTTACCTCTGCAGAGGAGCATACCGGCTTTTATTGGATTCAGAGTTGTGCAGGCCACGAACTGCTTCCCATAAGATGAAACCAAATAAAAATAAGAAACCAAATCACAATACATCTGTCAGCTTACTGTGACCATTCCGCCACTCTTAGTATTTATGTTTTAGAAACGACCAAGTCTTACCGCAATTTTCGGATTGCGCTGCCGTCTTTTCCTCTTGACTCCTTCTGTAGGTGAGTCTTTGTTAAGAGTCCAGAGCATCGAGTCTCTACACAATAGACGCCATCTTGTCTTTCAGTTGCACTAGTAGAAACTTGAGTAACTGAGGAGATAACCCACTCATTGCAGCCAGCAGTGTCTTCTCGTCCGCAGCGGGGCTGGTTGAAGCTGGCCGGTAGAGAGGCCCGCTGCGGACGAGGAGCTTCTGGGGTGTTGAAAATATAGACGACGTCCTCCATTGTCGTACCAGGAAAGCAGAGTAGACAAAGAACGCCATTCAGTTTGAAAGGAAGAGAACGACAGCACTGATTTCCTTTGGTCTTGCGAGACCTTCAGCGTGTTCCCGCATGTGATCTGTATTGTCTAATCACAGGCGAGGAAGCTGCCACACGGAATTCAATTCATTTCATTTCAATTCAATTCAATTTTATTTATATAGCACCAAATCACAACAAACAGTCGCCTTAAGGCGCTTTGCATTGTGGGTAAAGACCCTACAATAATACAGAGAAAACCCAACAGTCAAAACGACCCCCTATGAGCTGGAAGATGTGTACACACATCCACCGTCCGTTTAAGCAGGACAACTGAGAAGGTGACTGTTGCATTAAAATTTTTACTTTTTTTTTTTTTTTTTTTTTTACATTTTATTTTATTTTTTTTACATTTTTCTCATGAAGGTTTTGCTGATATCTCTTATGTACATCCATGTATAGCAAAATAAAAGTTTATATGTTTTATATGTTGTTTTCTTATTACATCTGCCTTGGTAGTCTTTAATGTCATTAATGCATGTGAACATTCACTGAACGTTTATAGCAGCATTCATGGGATGTTGTCTGAATGTTCAATGCTAGCTGGGAAGCCACTGCACAGAAGAGGATGATGGTGTGACAGACGTTTTGTTACAGCGAATTAGACTGAAAACTGAGTATGCTTTTCAATGAAAATAATGCTTGTGGTGTCACCAAAATCAAGTTATAGCCTTTGTTTATCTCCCTCAGTCCACTAAAGTTCAGGGTTCACAAAAAAGCTCCATGACAAAGGTTCACAAGACAGAAGCTCACAGCCTTATTGGAAAAAGGGACGAAAGCTGAAAACGTTCAAAAGTATATTTCCAACTAGATAATACTAATTAATTAGAATGATTTCTTGTAAGTTTAGTCTTGTTTGAATGTTTCGCTGTATAATAATTTATGTGTCACATTTTAATGGACAAAGGCTTGAAAGATGATAATGTAAATTTGATTATATATATCTCAAAATAAAAATATGCTGCTTACAACTCTTGGGAGGGGTAGACCACTGGTGAGTACTGGTGACCACTGGTGAGTACTTGATTTGCATTTGTATGACTCACAGAAACCTCCTTTACATATGAAAGCCTGCCCTAGACCTGAGGAGAGGGGGGAGCTGAGGGAGCACTGACACAGAGAGTCCACGGCAGTTTCCCTACAGTTTACTGTTCTGACCAAAGCCTCCTGCTGACAGCCCTAAATCTCAATATTACATGCCAGAAACTGTCGAAAACCCCACTTTTCATGCAGTGTATTGTAAAACTGTGTGTATGGATACAGATTATGTGATTATCATGATTATCTGTATAGTGCAACGCAAACCAGAAATGGGGAAGGTTGAGTAAAAGTTGTCTCAGTGCTTTAGCCAACATGTTTCAAAAGGCAAAACTTCCATCTTTCAAGTTGTACTACCACCCGGCTAGTAGTTAGCAAGTATTTGACAGACATGAAAAACTACAGGCAAACATGGCAATATGCTAGCAACTAAAACAATCACTAGCAGGTTTTTGGTGCAGCACCTTCTTTGCAACTGACACTGGAATAAAAACCCTATAATACGGTACTATCTGAGGTAGTGATATCTCTTTATCCATCACAGATATAGACAATATCCCAAAGACTGCAAACCAGATCTTTGACAAATACATTTTGTAGATTTCTTCGTAAACAGACAAGATTGGACCCTGAAAAATCCAAACTCTGAATAAACATCCATTAAATATCCAGATAATATCCATTTAAACATCTGTGACAGATCAGATCTTCCTGTATTCTCTCCAATGTGGTGGAGAACACTTGAGCAATGTGCATATGACATCATGTTAGAACCCTCAACAGTGAAAATTCAAAATCAGAGATAGATAGACAGATAGATAGATAGATAGATAGATAGATAGATAGATAGATAGATAGATAGATAGATAGATAGATAGATAGATAGATAGATAGATAGATAGACAGATAGATAGATAGATAGATAGATGACTGCAGCTTTGAGATGTTTGTCATGAAAAGCCAATTCAAAAACTTGGGAGAGCTTCACAGACAGTGGTTGATGGTCATGTTAGTGCATCAAGAGCTGCAAAGACAT
This sequence comes from Archocentrus centrarchus, assembly GCF_007364275.1. Lineage (NCBI taxonomy): Eukaryota > Metazoa > Chordata > Actinopteri > Cichliformes > Cichlidae > Archocentrus > Archocentrus centrarchus. Next base: position 2,576,591 of record NW_022060264.1, on the reverse strand, counting down.
CTTCAGGAAAAAGGCTACAGCTGTTGCATTGTGTGACTTTCCTTGTTTGAGACTGCATATTGGAAACACATAAAAATCGTGATAAGCTGTAGGAGGACCGTGCTTTTCACCCTTTTATAAGTTTGTTTTTGACAAAGTAATCAAGCCATAATAATCTAATTTATGGAAAATGTCCCAAAATGAAATAAACTTCAATTTTCCATTATCCTATTCCAAGACAGACAATAAGGTGATTGCAGTTAAACCAGGTTTTCATTATGTTAAAATGTGAATTCTTAGACTTTAAATAAATTATTTTGTTTTGCCATTTGGCACCGGTAATTCAAAATAATTAAATTTAGCTTCTCTGCACAATATGGGATTCATCTTGCAAGTAGGGCAGTGAGTCTGACTGTCTGCAAAAGAAATTGAATCGTGCTGAGACAGGATGGTAAAAAAAAAAAAAAAAAAAAAATCAGTGTAATAATAAAGAAGAGACAATCATTGCTGGGCTGGAAAATGGATTCCATTTGTGTCGGAGGCACATTTCATTGTAGATCAAACAATGAGTGACACAGTTCATGGTACAGAATTCATCAATTAATTTGCATCCACCTCCATTCATCCACCCATCCTTTGCTCTCTCCCTCTTGTTTTTCTATTCTCTTCTTCTTCTATTGTATTCAAGGCAGTTCTAATTTTTTCATGTCACCACTGAGTGGCACCTCTCCATTTTTAATCAAAGACTTCAGGACTAAAGATAGTGCCTATTCTTCAATCCAGTCAATGAGGTTTGGCTGTGTTATTGAATTATTCTATCAGCCTTCTGTCTCCATGATAAAGAATACATCCTATTGTTAAGAAATAGATTCTCATCTGAGAGATCTAAATGGGACTGTAAGAGAAGAATGGTTCTGTCATGTTACCACCGCCCTCATATCTCCTGTGCTTGCCATGGATAACATCAGTGTCAGAGCCAGAGAGGTTCAATATGAGAGCTTTGTCAGGTGGAAATGTGATGAACTGCATATATTACCACGGTTAAAATGAAATGAGTTGACATTAGGCCAAAGCACAACTCAATTATCACAATGTGATGCAACAACAGGAAAAGTGGAGGCATGGGCAAAGGTACTGTACTATTCACACCTGGCAATAATGTGGGTCTTGGGTGATCGGGTCCTAAGTGGACATCAAGTAGATCAGTTCACACCTGATATTAGAATGCACCTCTACATGCATCTCAAGTGATCGGATGCCACTCTATATGCAAATAAACATGCCTTTATGAAGAAGAAATCTCTATGTGGTTCATGTTTTATTTATTTACTTTGCAAGACTTTTGAAAGTAAGAATTATACTTTGGGTTTACTAGTTTTATAGTATGTAAACAGAGTGAAGACTAAAAATAATGTCCACACAAAGCCTGGTAATTCAATGCATGGTCCCATGCTGAGCCTCAGCTGAAAGAAGGTGGTTGACAACAACTGTAAAGCTGACACAGCCCCTGAAAAATTTATTCTGGCACTTGAGGCATGCTTGACTCACTGCAATCTATTCCTAAACAATAGTTGGCATACCTCATGAAAAAACAAACAAAAAAAAAAAAAACAGTGTTTCATTGATTTGTAAAAGGAAGGGGAAAAGGAAACAAAGCCATCATGTAGGTCAAAGTTTTCCCCTGAAAATCTCCTATTTTCCAACTGTTGGAGCACTCCCCATTCCATCATCGTGGAATCTCTTTGCTCCTACATTGATGTATCATTGAAATGCTTGTAAAGATTCGCTCACATGTTTGTGTCTCCAACCTGGCCACTGGCACCAGTAGTTGTGAAGTCACTGTTGGCACATACCATCTGCAAGTTCAGTTCAATTCAATTTTATTTATATAGCACCAAATCACAACAATGGGCACTTTATATCGTAAGATAGAGACCATATAATAATACAGAGAAAGCCAAAAAATAAAAACGACCCCCTATGAGCAAGCACTTGTTGACAGAACCAGGCTCAGGGAGGGGCAGTCATTTGCTGTGAATGGTTGGAGGTGAGGGGAGAGAGACGTGACAAAATATACATTGTGGAAGAGGGCCAGAGATTAATAATACCTAAGGATTAAATGCAGAGTGGTGTATAAATACAGTGAAAAGAGATGAATGAAAAAGAAAACACAGCGCATTATGGGAACCCCCAGCAGCCTTGGCCTATTGCAGCATAACTAAGTGCTGTTTCAGGGTCAACTGATCCAGCCCTAACTATAAGCTTGAGCAAAAAAAAGTAAAGTTTAAAGCTTAATCTCAAAAGTAGAGAGGGTGTCTGTCTCCCAAATCCAAATTAGGAGCTGGTTCCACAGAAGAGGGGCCTGAAAGCCAAAGACTCTGCCGCCCATTCTACTTTTAAATACCCTACAAACCACAAGTAAGTCAGCAGTCTGAGAGCAAGGTACTCTTTTTGGGGTGATACGGCACTATGAGGTCTTTAAGTTAAGATGGGGCCTGATTATTCAAGACCTTGTATGTGAGAAGAA